>NC_091125.1:164665396-164942896 GCF_040183065.1 Periplaneta americana
CCGACTTTATTGAATTTCCGAACAAAACACACACTACAATAAACAATAGGCTATTACACGAAGGCCATGACCTGCAGGATTGCCGACATATTTAGAGCTCAATTCAATTTGTTATTAAAAACTGATTCTTCAGTGTATAATTTTCTGAGTACAGCTGTGTATTCAAATCTACGAAACTTGAGGTGGTTTGATGATATTATTACCATTAGAAATTAAATATTATTATAGTTAATATCATGATGCATCTATTTTTCATTAATTATACATAATATTGATGCTATATTGATGACATGAAACTGAAACGTTTTGTGGTTATGTAAGTAAATGTAGAGAATATCTTATTTTAGATCTTCATTTCTATAATTTACTGATTGGCTGCTATATATAACAACAAAACTTAAGTGAGATAATAATATTGTTATTAAAAATCAAATATTTTTATACTTATTAACCCAGTGGGGTTGGGTCTTTTTCATATACTTAATGGCGGTGTAGTGTAGATATTGATATGTGTCATTGTCTTCAGTATTGGCTCGAGAGAGCGCAGAAATTACAGTTCCTAAGGAAAGATCAAAATGTATTACTTACTTATAAAATAAGAGGTCTAGAAAACTTTGTAGTCTCCAGATAATTTCAGCAAGATCTCTTAGTAGGATAAAATGATTTTACGCTCTACATTTCAAGTTCTACATGCAGCAGCTATACGAAAATGCTATTGTTCGAAAGCTTAGCAAACCTGGCATTTTTTTTTAACTTTTGCCTACAATCCACAATGACCTGAAATAGCTACTGCTATTGTCCTGACATTGAAGTAAAACTGAAGTTGGATAGGTTCAAGAAAAAGTATTTGGCGTAAAAAAATCCATTCTGAGGGAGTATGTTTCATTATTATGGAAGCAAATAACTATCAAAAAGACAAGTGTTCTTCATTGAAAATAAATCTGAAAAATTTTTATTTGAACGTCTAACGAACTTAGTTTGCAGCAGCATTTGCTGCACAAGCCACTAGTCTTAATATATAAAGGTGAATGTGGGTATGTATGTATGTACTGTCTTCCTCCGACGAGTTTAGCGCTGGGACCTGAGATATTGTTGCCATCGGTCCGGAGAGGTTGCAGGTAGATTCTTTTGTTGCTACAGCCAAGCCAACCCGAGCGGAGTGGGAAGTATTAATCGTCCAAAAATATGCAGTCTTCAGTCTTCTCCCTGATGTTAATACGAGTTGTTATATGAATTACCCATATTAAATATTTCACCGTTACAAGTCATTCTTAAGGAAACATGCTGTGGAAAATTTTTGGTTTTATTTTATTGGAATTTTAGAATATGTGTGATTGGTATCGTGAAAAACATATGCCTATAATGTTATGCGAAAATCATTTGTTGGTGATATCTTAAAATATAAAATCAAGTAGTTATACTTCTCAAATGAGTTCAGCAATACAATATAGCCTATTTAAATTGATTACATTACAAACTTAATTCAATTCTACTAATCACTAAATTGTATAATATGGTATTTCTTTTCTTTTATATAATTTTAGTTGTATTATGATTTTCATTTTTTTTTTATTTTATTGTATTTGTATTTCTGGTGGTGTGATGGCCTTAACTTCACCGAAATAAATAATAAAGAAGTAGTAAATAAATAAATAAATAAATAAATAAATAAATAAATAAATAAAAATTTCTACAATACTTTCCTTCTCTGAACACGTAAGTACGAATGGTTGTATCTCTATCTCGCCAAAAATACGTTAGGAAACTAATAGGCATACTATGATGAAAGAGTGATGGAACGGAGAAAAATTCCCTCCGGCGCCGGGATTTGAACCCGGGTTTTCAGCTCTACGTGCTGATGCTTTATCCACTAAGCCACGCCGGATACAACCCCGACGCCGGTTAGAATCGTCTCAGATTTAAGCTCCATCTCTTGGGTTCCCTCTAGTGGCCGCCCTCTGCACTACGTCATAGATGTCTATGAACGCAGGACCGAAGTCCATACATGTGTTGAGGTGCACTCGAATGAGTGACTGGTTGGCCGGGATCCGACGGTATAGGCGCCGTCTTAAATCACAAAGTGATTTATTACGCATATCATATATATTTTGATGTACCGAAGTACATATGATATTTCCATGCAGATATTCTGCGTCATCATACGATGAAAGAGTGATGGAACGGCGTGGCTTAGTGGATAAAGCATCAGCACGTAGAGCTGAAAACCCGGGTTCAAATCCCGGCGCCGGAGGGAATTTTTCTCCGTTCCATCACTCTTTCATCATATGATGACGCAGAATATCTGCATGGAAATATCATATGTACTTCGGTACATCAAAATATATATAATAGGCATACTGCTCTCGTAAATTGGGTGAATGTTTTCAGTATGATTGTACTTCCTTCCAGACTGCCGCTGTCACTGTCCCCTCCCACTCCAGTACCGCGCTAGGCTAGTCGGAACCGCATTCCTCTCAGCATTAAACTCCTCAGAGGATGACAGTTGTATGTATGTATGTATGTATGTATGTATGTATGTATGTATGTATGTATGTATGTATGTATGTATGTATGTGTGTATGCTCTCTATACAAAGCTACAAGCTTTCACCGATATGTGCCAAAGGCTGCACATTTAACCTTCATAAGCAGGAGAAGAACATAGGCTATATAAAAATTGTGCAAATGGACGTTAATTTAATTAAAAAATAAAAAGTAAAAATAAATACGATCAAACATTCATGTGTAATACTGAAATGCAATCTTCTACAGTCAATTGTTTTTTATTATCGACTTTCACGAGGCCATGAAAATTACAACAAGAAATTAAATAACACTGTTGATACACATCATGAAGGCTAAAAACTAGATAATTCGTGCAATAAGTATCTTTACGCAGTACAGGACCGTATTATGAATTTCTCAATTGATTTTGAATCTTGCGTACACCTCTTTTAACATTTGAATATAATTAATTGATGAACAAGTGGACTTATTCGTGTTAAATATGTAATATTTGTCCGGCTTGCAGCTGTTTCAGTGCTTCACGCACCATCATCAGAGCCTACTAGATCGCGGCGTCATCTCGAACTTCTCTGCCTGTTAGGAGGGTGTGTTTTATTGATGGAAGGTGTTGAAGTGTGGAGTCGAATAGTGTGTGTGTACTGAAATTGATCTGTGTGTTGAGGATTTGATCGGGATGTGTTTTAGTGTGTTTGTATATTTCGTATTGTTCTAGTGTGTTGACATCTCAACACACAAAAAAAACAAACAAATAAATACGACCACACAGGTGCATACAAACTCAAATGTAATAGTTGCGACAAGTTCTACATAGGACAGACAGGGAGATCATTCCAAACACGCTACAAAGAACACATTAAAGCTATAACTAGAGAACACAATACATCTACATACGCCGATCACATAACCAATACTAACCATACATACAATAACATAAATACGGACATGGAAGTCCTAAACACACAACCCAAGAACCAAAAACTCAACACACTAGAACAATACGAAATATACA
Source organism: Periplaneta americana (assembly GCF_040183065.1). Lineage (NCBI taxonomy): Eukaryota > Metazoa > Arthropoda > Insecta > Blattodea > Blattidae > Periplaneta > Periplaneta americana. The sequence continues at coordinate 164,668,931 of NC_091125.1, forward strand.
AACACACTAAAACACACCCCGATCAAATCCTCAACACACAGATCAATTTCAGTACACACACACTATTCGACTCCACACTCCAACACCTTCCAACAATAAAACACACCCTCCTAACAGGCAGAGAAGTTCGAGATGACGCCGCGATCTAGTAGGCTCTGATGATGGTGCATGAAGCACTGAAACAGCAGTAAGCCGGACAAATATTACATATTTAACACGAGTAAGTCCACTAGTTCATCAATTAATTCTCAATTCAGTTGTAGATAGTGAGCAGATTGTGTTTTAGCCAACTGAATTCTAGAATTCTTTGAAACTACAAGTATTGCTACCACATAATTTACATAATATTGGATAACCACAGTATTCTTCTTATACTGATGGATAACCAGAAGTAGTATTGCGAAATATTGACCCACCAAAATTATGCACCAACAAGAATTGGTGTGAAGAACTCAAGCGAAATGTAATAGAAGTGGCAATATTAACTGGAAAAACGAAAGGAGAAGATGTTTTATCTCACGTATTGCTATGATACCCATTCGATTTTAAGCAACTGCAATTTCAGTACGACTAGCATTTGTAATGGTCATATTAAAACGAAGCTCAAGAACAGTAGCTGAAAGTTGCAGACATTGACTTAAGAACTGCGTGTTTTGTACAGCCTCGACTATATTTTATACAAAGGAGTGGAAAAAAAAATTACAGAATATCTTTCCCCTGGCCGTCCCTACACCCTTAAACGACCATCTCAACGTGTAAGACGATACCTGGATTCGTCCGAGAAGAGCTCAGACTGCCACTGGTTCAGGTTCCAATCCGCATGGTTTTCTGCAAACCTAGTGCCCGTGTGCACCATTCTCGATTAAAATTCGACCGTGTTTAAGTTGGCACTTGACCATCTTCGACGCCAATTTGCGGAGTATCAATCTCGATCAAACTTAAACAAGCGAGCTGATGATGATCAAATTTGATCACGGGTGTGGGACCGATTATCTTGAATTGAACATGGTCAAGTCGAGAAAACCAAAATGGCGGTACGATTTGACGTACTTGATGGAATTGAAGATGAAATGATGTATCTTGAACACGCAAATCACTGCGGAAATAACAGAATTGGTGTTATTGTAGAAAGAGTAAGTTTGTAGATGAATAATAAAAATGTTTTTTTTTCTCTCTCAAAATAGACTAATGTTTTATATACGAGGCGTGTTCTTAAAGTAAGTTCCGTTTTCAATTATAGCCGTCACATCGCTGCAATCGTTATTTTGCTCATGCATATTTTCTTCTTCAATCTTCAGACAAGCTGTGCATGCAGTTTCAGAGCTTCAGTCCGTGTGTGTGGTTAGTTGTGATCAGTTGAAATGTTTAAAGTGATCGAGCACCCCGCCGACTGTGAGATGCGCTCTGTTATCCATTTCTTGAATGCGAGAAAGATCAAACCAGCTGACATTCATCGTCAACTTTGTGAGGTGTATGGTGATGATGCCATTAGTGATGGAATGGTCAGGAGATGGGTTAGGAAGTTCAAAGAGGGCCGCGTCTCTGTGCATGACGAGCAGCATACCGGTCGGCCATCTTTGGTCAATGACAATTTGGTGCGTGCTGTCGATGAAAAAAATCATGAGGACAGGAACAAATTGACCATCCCTCCTACAGCCCGGATTTGGTTCCGAGTGACTTTCATCTCTTCCTGCACCTCAAGAAGTTCCTCGGTGGTCAACGTTTTGATGGTGACGACACCCAAAATCTCATCTCGAAATTTGGCTCGGAACAAATTGACCAACCCCCCTACAGCCCGGATTTGGTTCCGAGTGACTTTCATCTCTTCCTGCACCTCAAGAAGTTCCTCGGTGGTCAACGTTTTGATGGTGACGACACCCAAAATCTCATCTCGAAATTTGGCTCGGAACAAATTGACCACCCCCCCCCTGCAGCCCGGATTTGTTTCCGAGTGACTTTCATCTCTTCCTGTACCTCAAGAAGTTTCTCTGTGGTCAACGTTTTGATGGCGATGAAGTGAAAACAGCAGTGCGGGAGTGGTTCGCATTGCAGGCGGGCGAATTATACAATGAAGGGCTAGAAAGACTTGTACCATGACTCGATAAATGCCTCAATAATGGTGGAGATTATTTTGACAAGTAATTGAAGTGTGGGGAATACAATGCAACAAAAATAGTTTGTAAATATCTTCCCGTTTACTTACTACACCCTTTTGAAACTTACTTTAAGAACACGCCTCGTATGTATATGTTTCTGCTTTGGAAGATCGGGACTTTACTTGAGGACAAAATATTATTTAAGCCTAACTATCCAATTTTGTTAACATAATAATAAAGTAGTTATTCTATGCCGGTAATAATATAGTAAAACTAAATTACCATTTTGTAGCATGCGAGATTATCACTTAGGCTATTAGCTATAGATTTGCCGTTTGAAACTATTATGACCTACATGACGTTTTGGACAATTAGGCTATTTAACGCTTGAATTAAGAGAAATTACTCGGATACCTTCCTTTCCCTCTTACTCCAAAATTCCAACCTTGTGTACACAAAATAAATTGGCACTAAAAACTTCCTTTTCGTATGCATGACGATGCGTATTCGACATACACAGACGAATTGTTCTTTTTTTTTTTTTTAATTTTAAAATAATTGTTAGCGAGGTATCCGTATACTGAAATTTTCCCAAATAAATTATTGGCACTGAAATGTGTCTTTTCGTAAGCAAGATGATGAGCATTCGACAAACACAAATCTGCTCTTTTTAGTACCCTATTTCAAGATAATTGTCAGTGAGGTATCCATATACTGAAATTTTCCCAATTATTATCAATAATATGAAATAACCACTGTATAAATTACGTTACAAATTATGTGGAATTATGTAACCACGTATAACTCATGTTGAATTGCGAGGTTAAATCCAACCAGGTAGCCTGCTTTTCTCTTAGATAACTTCCGTCAGTACTTTTATTCTGTAATATGGATTCAGAATTGCTGACGAGTTCTAAAGGAATTCCCATTTCGAACTGTGATAAGTTGGGTGCTCTTTTCTTTTTTTCTTCCATGATTATTGAAACTTGTTATTTGAAAACTGCGAGGATGTTTGAAAGCAGTCCGACAAACAAAAACGAAGCGATAATTGACAGAGTGCGTTCGTTCGCTGTTTTATACGCGGTAACCCAGCGCTCAGATGATTCTTCTCAAGTGAGCGTACCGTCAGCTGACGGTACTGAGTTGATCGAGGGAAAATGTCGGTGCACCGCATCTGTAACTTGATCATTGTCAAGAATTAACCATGTTTCCGTGATTGCTCATAAACGGGCTAGATGATCGAGAATGGTGCACACGGCCATAAGTCTCTCTGCTTTATGCTCATTTGTCAAGCGCGTTTTTAACAGGCTTTTTTTGGACGAATATTCTGTTTCCTTAATCAGTTCCTTACCGTTTGGTCTGAAACCTGGATTCCAGAAGCCATATAGAGGTCATTCTGCAGGTCTCCTGCAGTTTTTTACGCTGTCGAAGAGCAGATAGACAATGTATCTGTCGTCCAGGGGGCTTGTTTTACATTTACGGCCCTGGGCAGGTCTTCTGCAATACTGACCTGTCTCTCTGTGCCTGTTTCGTAACCTGGGCACCACGGAAGGAGAAACCTCAAGCTCTCTAGTCACTTGTCTTAGTGATTGACCTTGTCGTAAAAGAAATAGAACATGATACACTTCAAACTCATTTAAATGCCTCATTTTGTCAGAGACTTTAATAAACAAGGCAGTAATCAGCATTCGTCACTATAGCAACGCCTGAAAGTTTACCAATTAGAAGTTATCAGTGCCTTCCGTAATCAAAGATTTCTCCATATTTGTTATTTTAGGTAATTACTCTGTACTTAGGCCATGGATCTTTAAAATTTGTACCCACAGATAAAATTAATGTTCCAATTTACATATTGTCCAATTTTCAGTACCACAGCTTCAAAAAAGCACTAACTTATTCAATTTATTAAACGCAGAAGTCCACGCATTGTATTCTACACTTCACATAATTAGGAACATTAAATCCAGACGTTTGAGATAGGCAGGGCATATAGCACGTATGGACAAATCTAGAAATGCATATAGAGTGTTAGTTGGAATATCTGAGGAGAAAAGACTTTTAGGGAGGCCAAGGCGTAGAGGGAAGGATAATATTAAAATAGATTTAAGGGTGGTAGAATGTGATGGTAGAGACTGGATTAATCTTACTCAGGATAGGGATTGATGGCGGGCTTATGTGAGGGCGGCAATGAACCTCCGAGTTCTTTAAAAGCCATTTGTAATTAAGTACGTAAGTAAGTAAGTAGGTAATAATAATAATAATAATAATAATAATAAAATCTAGCAACAAAAGAGAATGATAAATACACAAAATAAAAACATAGGCTATATGTTTAAGTAAATATGGACCAATACAAATTGTTCGAGGAAAGTTTGAAAAAGCAAAACGTAGTTGAGCTTATTTAATTTCCGGGAATTGAAAGAAAACATACCGCTCGTGTATCGTACATTATTTTGTGCGAGATCGTGCGTATTTGCTTGGTTTCCGCACAAAATCAATATGCGGTAAGTGTGAAAAACCACATTCAGTATTCCCAACGTAACACACATAACAATTTCCCTCTTCTTACCGCTTAAGCACCATATTAATTTTACTGCTTTAGGCTTTTAACATATTATTTTTAGAGACGTTTAACATAGTAATAATTATGAATTGGAAACTTACCACTGCAATTTCACCTAAATTGCATTGTTAATTATTGTTTTTAATATTTGCAAAAATTAAGTAAACTCTACAACACCACAAAAGTTACTGCATTTGTAATGCAAGTAACATTAAAGAAGCCGTGAAAAAATCAACAAGATTCCAGATGCGGATGTTGTTACTGCAATATGTTATATAAATAATATTGTTAAAATATTAAAATGAAAAATAAATCATTACATAACCTTACCGTTTGTTTTAAGTTCGCATTTATAGACTGGGGAAAAAAAAAGACAAATGTATATCACGGCCTGCTGGAATATAGTAAACACAGAAAACATTTTATAGCAACAATGTTGAAGATAGATATTTTAGTTTTTAAAAGTTGCCGTCATTGAACAGAAACCAAGATGGAGATTTCATTGCAACTAATTAGAAATTCGTCTTTCAGGTATGTAATAAACGATCTTCGCACAAAATAATGTACGACACACGAGCGGTATGTTTGTTTTCATGTTCTCGGAAATTAAAAAAGCTCAACTGTGTTTCGGTTTTTCAATCTTTTCCTCGAACACGAAAACATCAACATACCGCTCTTGTAACGCATATTACTATTGTGCGAAGATCGTTTATTACATACCTGAAAGAGGAATTTCTAATTAGTTGCAATGAAATCTCCATGTTGGTTTCTGTTCAATGACGGCAAATTTGCAAAACAAAAATATCTATCTTCAACATTGTTGCTTTACAATGTTTTCTGTGTTTACTATACTCCAGCAGGCCATGATATACGTCTGTCTTTTTTTCCCCCACTCTATAAATGCGAACTTAAAACAAACGGTAAGGTTATGTAATGATTTATTTTTCATTTAATATTTTAACAATATTATTTATATAAGAAATATAAATGACACTCGGGAGGAAATTAAACGCAGAATAAATGTTGGAAATGCGTGTTATTATTCGGTTGAGAAGCTCTTATCATCCAGTCTGCTGTCGAAAAATCTGAAAGTTAGAATTTATAAAACAGTTATATTACCGGTTCTTCTGTATGGTTGTGAAACTTGGACTCTCACTCTGAGAGAGGAACATAGGTTCAGGGTGTTTGAGAATAAGGTGCTAAGGAAAATATTTGGGGCTAAGCGGGATGAAGTTACAGGAGAATGGAGAAAGTTACACAACACAGAACTGCATGCATTGTATTCTTCACCTGACATAATTAGGAACATTAAATCCAGACGTTTGAGATGGGCAGGGCATGTAGCACGTATGGGCGAATCCAGAAATGCATATAGAGTGTTAGTTGGGAGACCGGAGGGAAAAAGACCTTTAGGGAGGCTGAGACGTAGATGGGAGGATAATATTAAAATCGATATGAGGGAGGTGGGGTATGATGATAGAGACTGGATTAATCTTGCACAGGATAGGGACCGCTGGCGGGCTTATGTGAGGGCGGCAATGAACCTTCGGGTTCCTTAAAAGCCATTTGTAAGTAAGTAAGTAAGTATTATTTATATAACATATTGCAGTAATAACATCGGCATCTGGAATCTTGTTGATTTTTTTCACGGCTTCCTTAATGTTACTTGCATCACGAATGCAGTAACTTTATTGGAGTTGTAGAGTTTACTTAATTTTTGCAAATATTTAAAAATAATAATTAACAGTGCAATTTAGGTGAAATTGCAGTGGTAAGTTTCCAATTTATAATTATTACTATATTGAACGTGTCTAAAAATAATATGTTAAAAGCCTAAAGCAGTAAAATGAATGTCGCGCTTAAGCGGTAAGAAGAGGGAAATTGTTATGTGTGTTAGGTTGGGAATACTGAATGTGGAATTTTAGACTTACCGCGGATTGGTTTTGTGTGGAAACCAAGCAAATACGCACGATCTCGCACAAAAGTCATTCTCGAAACACCGACAACTACAAATTTTATTGTAAAATTTATGAAGAAGGGGGAAGCAACGAATTACAACGTAAATACATCATCTTTGTGTTCTATCTCTTCCTACGATGATGCTTAATCCCCTGCGTGTATTACGTCACTGTTTTGTGTGTTGAGATAAGTTCATTATGCTATATATTAGTAGATGTTGTGTGGTCAAAGAGTAATTTAAACAAGGGTGGAATTGTGTTCATCCATGGAGCTACAGACAAAATGAGCAATGGAGATTACATTTACCTCAAATTTTATAGCACGAACTCACATCTAGCTATACGTCTTTATTTCCATGGTAACGCCACGAAAATATGAACAAATGCTGTGGAGTTTCAATCAGCCTACAATACAGTTTTAAATGTGTGTACACAACATTGTAAAAAGAAACTGTTAGTAGACCTAATAGATATAATACAGTGTATTGTATTGTATTGTATTGTATTGTATTGTATTTATTAACATTGAAAGGTATTCATACATGCTTACAGCTAGAATATGGAACAAGTCAAAAAACTTAATACTATTATAAAATCTTAATTTATAGTCACAGTCTAGATGAAATATATACAGACGAGATTTACAATATAGTCTACTAGTACAACACAAAGTTTTAGTATCAATTTCATGAAGTGTTATTGAATGTCATGTATTCACCTACAGAATAGAAGGCGTGAGAAATTAGGTACTTCTTTAATTTGGCCCTAAATAATTTTATGTTTTGAGTTTCATTTTTTATATCGATAGGGAGGCTATTAAAATTTTTACTGCCATATAATGCACTCCTTTTTGATAGCACGATAGACTTGCCGATGGAGTATGAAAGTAATTTTTTTTTACGTGTATTTATGATATGAACTGTTCAATTAGTTACAAAGTTTTCACGATTACATACGAAGAACATTATTAATGAAAAGATATACTGACAAGCCATGGGCATTATTTGTAGTTTTTTGAATATAGTCCTACAAGATTCCCTAGATTTGGCACCTACTATTATTCTAATTACTCTTTTTTGTAATAGAAATATATTGTTACTATCTGTGGAATTTCCCCAGAATACTATTCCAAAACTCATTACTGAGTGGATGTATGCAAAGTATATTGTTTTTAAGGTATTGATATTTACTATCTTTTGCATAGATCTAATAGGAAAATAAGCTGAATTTATACGATGAAAGAGTAATGGAACGGAGAAAAATTCTCTCCGGCGCCGGGATTTGAACCCGGGTTTTCAGAGAATTTGTCTCCGTTCCATTACTCTTTCATCGTATGATGACGCAGAATATCTGCATGGAATTATCATATGTACTTCGGTACATTAAAATAATATATAAACTGAATTTAGTTTGGGGTTAATTTCTTTAACATGATTTTTCCAATTTAACACATTATCGATTTTTAAGCCAAGAAATTTGGTTGTTGTTGCTTCTAATAGGGAAATATTAATTATTGCGCTAGAAATTTGCGACGTTGAATTTGGACAGGATTTAAATTGAATTATGTTAGTTTTGTTACAATTTAATACTAATTTATTGACTGAGAACCAGTCACATATTTTGAAGAGAATTTCCTCTGTTGAAGATTGGAATGTGTTGGAGTTATTGGCTGTAATTACTACACTTGTGTCATCTGCAAATAATATAGAATGACCTACACCTTTTATTAGGGGGGAAAGATCATTTATAAACACTAGAATAAGTAGGGGACCTAATACTGACCCTTGAGGAATTCCATTATTAATAGTTCCCCATGTCGATGCAGATTTCATAGTCGTATTGATTTCAACTTTCTGCTTCCTATCTATGAGATATCATTGAAACCATATGTGTTCATTAAATATGGAATACTGTTTGTAATTTTATAAAGGAAATAATATATAGAAATTATTTATTAATAACGGAGAAAAATGCACTACAGTACAGGAAATCGAATCCAGAACCTCCAGTTCTACGCACTATGTGCTCTATCACTGAGCTACGCCGAGGCTCAATTCACAACACCGGATCAAACTCTTCTTCTTTGGGTTTTTTTCCCCCCTTTTTGGGGACCAGTTCGATCTGGGGGTGTGGTTTGAGTCTCGGCGTAGCTCAGTAATAGAGCACTCAGTGTGTTGAACTGGGGGTTCTGGGTTCGATCCCCGGCTCTGGAGTAAATTCTTCTCCGTTATTAATAAATAAAAACCACAGGAGGGAATTCTGTAGGGTCACAGATTAATATCAGCTTACAGTACATATTAGGCCTATATGAAAGTTATAGGGGTAAAAATAAAAATATTTTGAACTACTTTAAAAAAAAAATTGTCTTGTTTTATTTATAAAGAGTGTGCTAAGGGCTAGGGGAGAGTCGGGTAGTATCGGACATCGGGTAATATCGGACAGTGAGTTTCTTTCATCTACCACACGATGATAGTACCTGATTGACATGGTTACGTTTCTGTGATGTCGCATAGAGAAACGTAACCATGTCATTCATATGGTGGTAGATGAAAGAAACGCACTGTCCGATATTACCCGATGTCCGATACTACCCGACTCTCCCCTATGTTTTTTTAATGACACTAAAGGAAATTCTATGATTATTTATATATTATTTAGAGAAATTTTAATTTCAAAATGTAGAAAATGCACTTGTTAACATATTAACAACACTGAATTTCTACCACCAAACCTTCCATGAAAAGTGTTCCTTCCCAAAAACACTACAGAATGTTCAATCTTAACATTTAAAGTAACCCACCGGCGTGGCTCAGTCGGTTAAGGCGCTTGCCTGCCGGTCTGAAGTTGCGCTCAGGCGCGGGTTCGATCCCTGTTTGGGCTGATTATATGGTTGGGTTTTTTCCGAGGTTTTCCCCAACCGTAAGGTGAATACCAGGTAATCTATGGCGAATCCTCGGCCTCATCTCGCCAAATACTATCTCGCTATCATCAATCTCATCGACGCTAAATAACCTAGTATTTGATAGAGCGTCATTAAATAACCAACTTAAAAAAAAATCTTTTGAAGGGCAATAGAACACCAAAATTGAATTTTAAAGCGTTACATTTTTAAGTTGCTAACATTTACCATTTCTAAAAATCAGTTATAAAATGTTATCAAGGAAATATTCGAACTCGGTCATGTAAATGATCACACTTAATTTGTTACTTACTTGCTGGCTTTTAAGGAACCTGGAGGTTCATTGCCGCCCTCACATAATCCTGCTATCGGTCCCTATCCTGAGCAAGATTAATCCAGTCTCTACCATCATATCCCACCTCCCTCAAATCCATTTTAATATTACCTTCCCATCTACGTCTCGGCCTCCCTAAAGGTCGTTTGCCCTCCGGCCTCCCAACTAACACTCTATATGCATTTCTGGATTCGCCCATACGTGCTACATGTCCTGCCCATCTCAAACGCCTCGATTTTATGGTCCTAATTATGTCAGGTGAAGTATACAATGGGTGCAGCTCTGTGTTGTGTAACTTTCTCCATTCTCCTGTAACTTCATCCCTCTTAGCCCCAAATATTTTCCTAAGAACCTTATTCTCAAACACCCTTAATCTCTGTTCCTCTCTCAAAGTGAGAGTCCAAGTTTCACAACCATACAGAACAACCGGTAATATAACTATTTTATAAATTCTAACTTTCAGATTTTTTGACAGCAGACTAGATGACAAAAGCTTCTCAACCGAATAATAACACGCATTTCCCATATTTATTCTGCGTTTAATTTCCTCCCGAGTGTCATTTATGTTTGTTACTGTTGCTCCAAGATATTTGAACTTTTCCACCTCTTCGAAAGATAAATCTCCAATTTTTATATTTCCATTTCGTACTATATTCTGGTCACGAGACATAATCATATACTTAGTCTTTTCGGGACTTACTTCCAACCCTATCGCTTTACTTGCTTCTACTAGAATTTCCGCGTTTTCCCTAATCGTTTGTGGATTTTCTCCTAGCATATTCACGTCATCACCCATTCAACTCCAAACCCTGTCTATTATCTTGAACTTTCCTAATGGCATATTCTAGAGCGAAGTTAAAAAGTAAAGGTGATAGTGCATCTCCCTGTTTTAGTCCGCAGTGAATTGGAAAAGCATCAGACAGAAACTGGCCTATACGGACTCTGCTGTTTCACTGAGACACATTTTAATTAATCGAACTAGTTTCTTGGGAATACCAAATTCAGTAAGAATATTATATAAAACTTCTCTCTTAACCGAGTCATACGCCTTTTTGAAATCTATGAATAACTGATGTACTGTACCCTTACACTCCCATTTTTTCTCCAATATCTGTCGAATACAAAAAATGTGATCAATAGTCGATCTATTACGCCTAAAACCACACTGATGATCCCCAATAATTTCATCTACATATGGAGTTAATCTTCTCAAAAGGATATTCGACAAAATTTTGTACGACGTCAACAAAAGTGATATTCCTCGAAAGTTACTACAGTTAGTCTTGTCCCCCTTCTTAAAAATAGGTACGATTATGGACTATGGACTCCTTCCATTGTTCTGGAGAAAATGTATAGAAACTGTTTTCAAAGACTGCAGAGAATTCATGACTTATAGGTTTAAGGTTGTACTCAGTAATATTGTTTCAATTTGTACGTAATATTCATAATACAGTTTATTGAGTTAAAGCATATCGACAGCAATTTTAATTCAAGACACGTCTAAAACAATACATCAGAATGTTTTCTTAGCTGGTTTCGCTAGCGGGAGAAGGAAGCACATTTTCCTTCACGTTGCAAGCAATTTATAAAGACGGAGACAACGGGCTGGAAGAAAATGACAGAAGTTACACACAACAACGACCCAAAATGAAAAGTAAGTAATGGAAGTGGAAAATCAAATTATGAACTTGGTTCTGAGACCAATACGCCATGACGAGAGCAAGGCGGGGGTTGCATATATTAAGGAACGAGACTTGTGCATTCTCCTTCTTCAACTATGCATCAGCTCCCTCTGGAAGCACTGAATCAAACTTTAAACAAGTACCTCTACTTTATATTGTAATATAATATGATGTCAGGTTTTCATAGAAAGTAATATATTCTTATGGCAGATACAATATAACTACCAAAATCAATTTTGATATAAGATAGGCCTACATTATTTTTCGGTATGGCATAATTGCTCCCCGAAGAAACCAGGTAGCAGAAGGGACATGACATAATTGCGCACCGAAGAAATCAGGTAGCAGAAGGGACATGGCATAGTTGCGCTCCGAAGAAATCAGGTAGCAGAATGGACATGGCATAATTGCGCACCGAAGAAATCAGGTAGCAGAATGGACATGGCATAATTGCGCACCGAAGAAATCAGGTAGCAGAATGGATATGGCATAATTGCGCACCGAAGAAATCAGGTAGCAGAATGGACATGGCATAATTGCGCACCGAAGAAATCAGGTAGCAGAATGGACATGGCATAATTGCGCACCGAAGAAATCAGGTAGCAGAATGGACATGGCATAGTTGCGCCCCGAAGAAATCAGGTAGCAGAATGGACATGGCATAATTGCGTACCGAAGAAATCAGGTAGCATAATGCACATGGCATAATTGCGCACCGAAGAAATCAGGTAGCAGAATGGACATGGCATAATTGCGCACCGAAGAAATCAGGTAGCAGAATGGACATGGCATAATTGCCCACCGAAGAAATCAGATAGCAGAATGGACATGGCATAATTGCGCACCGAAGAAATCAGGTAGCAGAATGGACATGGCATATTTTCGCTCCGAAGAAATCAGGTAGCAGAATGGACATGGCATAATTGCGCACCGAAGAAATCAGGTAGCAGAATGGACATGGCATAATTGCGTACCGAAGAAATCAGGTAGTAGAATGGACATGGCATAATTGCGCACCGAAGAAATCAGGTAGCAGAAGGGACATGACATAGTTGCGTTCCGAAGAAAGCAGGTAGCAGAATGGACATGGCATAGTTGCGCTCCGATGGGCATAGTACACACGAAAATGATTATCATATAATAAATAAATTACTTAAAAATATTACAGTGATAGCTGGATTGAAATCAGGTAGGCCTAGCATATGATCAATTTTGCTATTTAAAATAACACTTTTTTTATCGATCACACACAATAAATGAACTGCATTTTTTGTTTGTACATCGATATCTTAACCCTACAGTACAGGGTTTCGAAAATTGAAACATAGAACCATTGTGAATTATTAACCCTTTACCCTTTTCATTAAACTTAACATTCATTTTAAATTAACCTCACTATAGCCACAGACGGTGTGGAGATCACTAATAAAATGTCAAGACTAGAGGTGGGGAAAAAATAACGTAACAGTTATTTTGGAACCGTTCCTTGTTTGGAACTGTTCCAAAAAGTAACAGCACCTTGGAACACTATGTTCCAAAATAACAGTGTTGCTCTGACCTAGTACGAAATACTTGCGGTTACAAATACTCGTTTCACTTTGGAACTACATTATGACAACGGCTGTTCCACAGAACGGAACATGTTTGGTACTATTGAAAGCAGTGACGCCAACTTTTGAAAAACAGTGGGTGGGCTCAAACATTTGACGAGCCTTAAGTTAAATAAATCTCACGATAAATTATTGGGTGGGCTCGGATTCCACGAGCCCATATAAGTTGGCGCCACTGTTTGAAAGCAGAATTAGGAATCCTTTCGTCGGATTGAAATAAATGTTGGAAACTAAAGTAAAAGATAAATAGTAAAGATACGAAGATAGCCTTTAAAAAATGTACACACTATCTTGGAACTGATGTTAATTAAGTATAGGATTCTATCAAATAACATAATGCCTGTATTATAGGAACTACATTGTGAATTTTATCAAGGGAGATGAAAATATATAGGTTATGTTTTATTTCCAAATATTTTACAGTTTTAGTTTCATTGCCAATTCTTGAAATTAAACTAAAATCTGTTGAAACATGACTATTATTGAAGTTCTTTTGTTTAAAAATAAGTACAACGGTAAATTTTCATATTTCATTGCAATGAGATTATTATTCTTCATGACGATACATTATTAATATGAATTTTAGCACGGCCAAAATTATTATAGCTTTTATTTACGCATTTTTTGGAGAAATTGAACACTACTGTGACCTTCAGCTGAGCAGAAGAGGAAGAATGGGTTAGGTTTTATTTACCACTGGGATCCATTTCGATTTCGTGACCAATTTACAAATAATTTAAAATTACATTACATTTCCTGCTTCGAACAAACCTGATCTACGAATTCAATTTAGCATTAGAAAAGATTTCATTTCCAGGAATTCACATCTCGACTCATTATGACATCGTACTGCATCACAAGTATGTGACCATTCAGCGTCCGTACATGTTCCTAAATACCACTGTTACATTACGTACTAGTAGTACGTGACTCTTCCACTGTTACACTAAATACTCCTGTTACAAAAAATACTTGCTGTTACAAAAAATAACTTGCTGTTACAAAAAATACTCGATGTTATGGAACTACATTATGAGTTATGACTATAAAATAACGTAACGGCCTGTTCCAAACCATCACTGTTACATTGCATACTAGTAGTACTGTACCTGTTATACAAAATACTTGCTGTTACATGTTGCAATATACTCGATGTTATGGAACACGGCCGACTTGATGATACCTTCGCTTCCAAAGGTGAAGCGAAGCTAGCATCAAGTCGGCCGTGTATGGAACTACATTATGACAACCGTTGCTGCAGTGTTATCAATTTACCGACTTTGTCACTAGATCTGGCTACTTTTAACAATTTTCAGGGACAAAATAAATACCAACTTTTTATCCTGAACTGGCGTCTTGCATTAATACGTGTATAACGTAACTGGTTTCGTGGTGTCAATACTGTCAGTATGACTTCTGGACTTTCTCATGGCCCTCGACTTATACTATTGCCTTTTTTACCCAAATGTTTGCATAAACTACTTTGACTAAAGGGTTTTAACAAAAATAAATTGTGTCACACGCTTCACAGAATGACAGAACTGAATTTAGGGACTTGACTCTGGAGGAGTTTCGTTCATTCCTGGTGTGTTTTATTTTGGTACAGTTTCCACATTATATATATATATATCGGCGTAGGCTATAAAATATATGGTGGTACTGTTATTTTGGAACTGTTATTTGGAACCTAGTATTTTCATGGAACTGGAACAGTTGGAACTGTTACGAGAAAATAACAACTTTTCCCATCTCTAGTCTAGACTGCTAAGGCCCCATATTCCAACGGCTCACTCATTTGAATATGTCAATTAATAAAGTACTGCCAACTTCATGATTGATAATCACTGCATAAACAGTAGAAAAACAGTTAATAAAGTACAGTACTGCCAACTTCATGGTGTTCATTTTAACGGTAGGCAACTGCATAAAAAATAGAAAAACAGTTAATAAAGCACTGCCAACTTCATAGTGTCCATTTTAACGGTATCGATAATGAATATTAAATGGAATAAGAAATCAATAAGGTTGGTTGATTACGAGGCTCGAGTTTCAGTAATGTCTTTTTCTCTACCTATTTCATCGAGGCGCAACTATGCCATTCCCCTTTTCTCTACCTAATGGGAACGGGGCGCAACTATGCCCACAAAAAAGGGACCCTTTTTATCTGCTGCATCTTATCTGACCGTGGGGCGCAACTATGCCCTGACCCTATTTTTATTGTGCATCCAATTTCATGAACAGGGTCCTTTTATGATTTGGATCCTTAGAATTAGTTCTATACTGAAGAATGGAACGCGAATGTTGGGTTGTAAGGACGCATTCATTTGTTTTCTAACCTTTAATAATTATGTAAGTACTAATGTAGAATTACAAGAAAGTCTACTAACATTAATAGTTGCCATTCACCGATGGAAACAAAAATAACAGTAAAGATATTTGGTAAACATGAAAACATGACGAATTTAATTCTATACAGTTAATCTGTTGTCTAATTCAGCGCTGTATGATTGTGCTTTGTTTTAACATCACGTGATCCTAGAGATACTTGGTAGCTATGGAAATATAACAACGACTCATTTCATCATATCCTCATAGTCTAGTATATACAGTCACGAAGCTCGAGTCGTTGAGGGTACTAGGAACAATAGACTATGCCGGTACTATTTCGCATTTTTTGCGATGAGGCGATAGTAGCGATCCTAGTGGTTAGCAACTATTTATGTATGCATATTCCTTATGTATTGAGCTTCGTGACTGTATATACTAGATTGTAATATCATCTCGTCTACTAGTACTTCAGCGTTGTATGACTGTGTATTGTTTGAAATAACGTGAAAAAAAGTGAAAGGTTGTAGTTTGCAAGTTTTCATATTAAGACCTTATGTTTTAATTTAAGTTTACGTTTATGTAATTAATTGTGAATGCTTTGAAAATAACATAGGTACACTGGGCTGCAAAAGAATTTCCGATACGAAATTATATCGTTTTTCGAGAACTTAGCAAACATGGCGAGGTGGAAAGCTATTTTCCTGAGATTAGTTTTAAAAAACATGCAAATAGACTACGACTTTTATAAAATGTTCACGTTAATATTTAATATGTATTGATTTTAAATTGTTCATAATACTTTTATTTTACAACATTAATAAGAATACTACACGAAAATAGTGGAACTGCAGTTTATATGGTATTCCAAAGCCTTCCTTATTATCAATGAATGCTGTCATTGTTACAATCGATATATACGGCCAGTTATGTTTCATATGTATTAACAAAAATATGTATCAATTCTATTAGAATCAGAACTGAAAATTGAATGCAATGTTTTCTGTATATCTCTAATTTTATTGTTTCATAACCGAAGTTTTCATTAACACGATAATATTTCAAATCGGTAGCGACTTTTACTCGGCATTTCTTTTGCAGCCCAGTGTACAATATTTTATACTTATGTTTAATTTTTGTTGTGAATGGAGCTTATGACGTACGAAATATATTATATTTTGACTGCAAAATAAAATATTCGGTTCTTTGTATTTGCCAAACTTTCAACTTTTTTTTTTTTTGACGAAGATAAGTCTCATGCGTCACAATCTATAGGCTACTATATAAAGGCATATTTATAGCTTTCAATTTACCTTTTAACTAGATTAATATCTATTGTGAACTGTATTATGTACAGCTAATAAAAGTGAAGGATCACGGGGAACTTCGTTTGCTACTACCAGCCTAATGAAAGTTAATTGTAAGTTTTACGTTATCTTTATGGGCAATTTTACTACCTTACAGTTTCTATTTATTTATTTATTTATTTATTTATTTATTTATTTATTTATTTATTTATTTATTTTATTGCTAGTAAGTTTAAAATGAATACAAGTTAATAAATACAATGAAACATAAATTAGCCCACTCCTGAATGAGTAAGACTCGTGCTCAGTAGGGGATTCCAATACAGACAAAAATAAAATTAAAATTGAGAGTGACTACAGATTAAATAGTGTTTAATATGTTTAAACCCAAACTACTGTATATATCCAATACAATTTTTTTTTATTTTCTTATTCATTTGAAGAGGATTCGTGGTTGAAATATTATTGGAATAAAATTTGTTTAATAATCTGGGACCTTGACTCATGCTATGATAAAAAGCTGCATTGGTTTTACATTTTGGTTCACATAAACGCAGAGAATTCATATTTTAAATTCTATATTTATGTACATAGTTTTCAAAGTTATTAAAATTTCTATGAAAATAATTTAATAAAATAAAATAATACATTTGTTTAATGTTAAAAACTTTGAAGTGTTTAAACAACAATTAAGTTGGGTAATCTTTCTGCTTTTTTAAACAAACTTTTAATAATTTTTGTAGTAAAATTAACGGATATAGATTGGATTTAAAAGTTCTACCCCAACCTATGATACCATACATAAATATAGATTGAAATAATGTTAAATAAATTATACGGAAACAGTTAATTGACAAAATATTCCTTAGAACAACAAAGTACCATAATGGTTTACGTAATTTATTACAAATATAATGAATATGATTATTCCATTTTAAATGATCATCAATAATTATACCTAAGTATTTAACCCCATTACTTTCATATTTTATTGCTACTACCCGTAAATGATTTCTCTAAACGTGTTTGAACCTGATGATTTTGGGCGGTTTTTTTTTTGCAAAGTTTCTTCGCTCTGAAAAGTCCACTCTATCGGTCGGGTTCGAACCGACGAACCTCGGACTGCTTCGTCAATAAAAATAACTCTGAATCATTGAAAACTTAAACAAGTGGCCTGCCATTGAAAAATATCCTGACATTGTATATAAACGATGAAAATCGAATTAATCAGATCTACAATTAACTGATGGAAACTTACATAATATGTGTTGACATGCCACGTTAGTGTAGGCGACATAATATTGATACCATCAGACATATTAATGCATCTAAGTCAGTGAGCTAATGGAATGTAAGCAAATGGAATGTAAAATCGATGAAAAATTAATATTATTATATATGTATGTATATATTCACACTGCAGTGGGTATATACCCGGTGGCAGTGGTAACTAATTACACTCAATAATGACAATAATAAACTTATGAATTAAAAATACAATTAATAATAATAAATACACAAACGATTAGGGAAAACACGGAAATTTTACTTGAAGCAAGTAGAGCGATCGGTTTGGAAGTAAATCCCGAAAAGACAAAGTATATGATTATGTCTCGTGACCAGAATATTGTACGAAATGGAAATATAAAAATTGGAGATTTATCCTTCGAAGAGGTGGAAAAATTCAAATATCTTGGAGCAACAGTAACAAATATAAATGACACTCTGGAGGAAATTAAACGCAGAATAAATATGGGAAATGCGTGTTATTATTCGGTTGAGAAGTTCTTATCATCCAGTCTGCTGTCCAAAAATCTGAAAGTTAGAATTTATAAAACAGTTATATTACCGGTTGTTCTGTATGGTTGTGAAACTTGGACTCTCACTCTGAGAGAGGAACATAGGTTCAGGGTGTTTGAGAATAAGGTGCTTAGGAAAATATTTGGGGCTAAGCGGGATGAAGTTACAGGAGAATGGAGAAAGTTACACAACACAGAACTGCACGCATTGTATTCTTCACCTGACATAATTAGGAACATTAAATCCAGACGTTTGAGTTGGGCAGGGCATGTAGCACGTATGGGCGAATCCAGAAATGCATATAGAGTGTTAGTTGGGAGACCGGAGGGAAAAAGACCTTTAGGGAGGCCGAGACGTAGATGGGAGGATAATATGAAAATGGATTTGAGGGAGGTGGGGTATGATGATAGAGACTGGATTAATCTTGCACAGGATAGGGACAGCTGGCGGGCTTATGTGAGGGCGGCAATGAACCTTCGGGTTCCTTAAAAGCCATTTGTAAGTAAGTACTAATAATTAATACTAACAATAATTAATGATAATGATAATAATAATAATAATAATAATAATAATAATAATAATAATAACATCAGGGAATATACTAAATTAAATTAAACGATCACTTAAAATAACATTTGAAATAATTCTAATTTGTATCTTAAAACTAAGATCGAACTAAAACCCACGAGTATTATATGTTCATATCTGCACAAGTACCTTTCAAATTACACCCA
This sequence comes from Periplaneta americana, assembly GCF_040183065.1. Classification (NCBI taxonomy): domain Eukaryota; kingdom Metazoa; phylum Arthropoda; class Insecta; order Blattodea; family Blattidae; genus Periplaneta; species Periplaneta americana. The sequence continues at coordinate 164,688,239 of NC_091125.1, forward strand.
TTTCGCTGTCAACTCACTCACTGCACTGGAACTACGACACATTTCACTGATTCTATCCTGATTTCACTAACACTTCAAAAACATTTTCACTGTTCAAATACTTTGCACTGCCACTATAAACTATAAAGCTTCACTGACAGGAACACGTTTCACTTACACAGCACACTTCACTGACACGACATACTTCTTCACTGATACAACACACTTCACTGACACAACATAATTCTTCACTGATACAACACTTCAATAACAACATATCATTTACACCCTTTAAATACTGTGCATAATTACCGTCTATTACTAAGGTCCTTAAGCCTATTTTTAAATACATTTTTGGTTGTTGGTAAAGCCTTTAGTAAGTCTGCAGGTAAAGCATTCCAGTCCCTGATAGTATGATTGAGAAAAGAAAACTTTCCAGTGTCCGTCCTCTGCCTTCTTTCCCTCAATTTATATGAGTGGTCGTTCCTTGAAGAGTAATTTGGCGGCTGCAACCTATTTTTTATTTCTCTGCAGGCAGGCTCACCTCTGTATGTTTTGAATAGTGCGCATAATCGAATTTGCGTTCTCCTGTCCGTGAGTGTGTCCCATTTTAATGGTGAATTTTTCCGACAACACTTAAGAGCCCGTTTTTGAATCTTTTCCAGTGTCTTAATATGTTCTAATCTGTAAGGATCCCAACATGCAGCACCATATTCCATTACTGGACGTACTAGTGATTTATATGCAATCTCTTTGGATTTATCAGAGCCTTTTCTTAGTACCCTCATCACAAAGTGTAACGCTCTCCATGCTTTTCCCGCTGTGTCTGTAACGTGTTCCCCCCAGCCGAGATCGCTGCTAAATGTTATTCCGAGGTATTTACATTTGTTAACTTCCGGAATGGTTGCACCCCCTAACGTATGCGATGCGACTATTTTATTTCTTTTCCTTGTAAAGCTGATGGCTTTGCTCTTTAGAGAATTTATTTTCATTTTGTTGAAAAATAATATTACGATACTCAGAGCTATTGTCCAGCATTTTCCCAGACTACTTCGGTTTTCCTTCCTCACTATCATTATACCATTTCTCCACTCTTTTCACACAACCATCGCACCAATATAGAAGACTACAAGGATTTTGAATTCAATCGTATTTCATCCATGGTTTTCTACCCAAGGACAAGACCTTCACTACAATCTCAACATATTCTAAAATATTCTTTTTTTCCGACTTCTTCGTGGTCTCCGCATATGATTCATAAATTATCTTAATGTCGTCTATCATCTGATTTCTTCTGGTCCGAACTCTTCTCCCGTTCGCCTTTGCTTCTACTGCATCCTTCAGTAGACAATTTTTCTTAAGGAGAAACTCCGGTGAAATAATGGTTCAAAGGTTTTAGTAAAGCTAACATTAGTGAAATAGAATTTCAGTAAGTCAATTAATATTTTATAGTATTGGAATATTTCTTCTAATCTTTATATACTTTCTTCTAATCGTGTAATAGTCAATTAAATTCCACTCGAGTTTTAATTTTCTCTAGATAAATCAAAACCTCTAGTGATTAATGTTGACTATTTCGTTTATATGACGTCATTCCATTTCGGCCAATGAAGTGTAATGAAATTTTGAATTCCAACCAATCATAGTCATACATTGCGATAATTTCTGCAGCTCGATTTATCACTATCAATTTATCGCATGTTCGTTCTTTTGTTTAGTTAGTGTCGTCAACTGTTTCCATGTAAATCGATGAGCATGAATCCATTGTACTAAATAAAGTGCTAAATCCTACTTCCACATCTACATCTTCCTCTTATAATTCCATGTCCATTGTATCTAGAGAAAATGGCATCGCTTCATAACAATTGTTCATTTAATTAATGTATTAATCAGGTTATTTGTAATTAAACTATAAAATGTTTAAGTTTATTAAACTTACAATTTCAGGAGATAATGATGATGTACAGTGTGTCCACCATGAACCTGACACATTTCATTTGGCAGCCAAAAATCAATGAATGGAAATAAGTTGGTAACATGCATTGCAATGTGTAGAGAAACTGTGAAAATTTCGTTGGCTATTTTTAAAAACCCGCGCGATAGGTTGTACGTGGCGCTGCGGTAGCTTAAGTCAAAATGGCGACAGCGCAAGAGCGAGCACAAGCGATCTGGTGGTATGCTGAAACAAATTCGGTGATTCAAGTGCAACGCAACTTTCGGCGCGTGTTCCAGAAGGACCCACCATCACGGAACACCATTAAGACATGGACAGTTACGCGCAATACCTACCTCAACATGATGGATCAATTTGTTGTGCCTCAGTTAATGCATTTGCAGCCGAACGTCATCTTTCAACAGGATGGCGCCCCACCACATTGAAGCCTGATCGTTCGAGAATTTCTCGACACACAATTTCCCGGTCGCTGGATTGGGCGTGATGGACCGACAAGATGGCCACTTCGATCACCGAATATTACCCCTCTAGACTTTTTCTTGTGGGGATATGTCAAGAACAAAGTGTATACAGGCCACAAAATTCGTGATGTTCAACAGCTACGCGGCCGCATAAGAGATGCCGTCAATTCCGTTACGACCGAGATGCTTCAGAAGACCTGGCAGGAAATTGAATTCAGGCTAGATGTTCTTCGTGCAACGAGAGGATCTCATGTTGAGGTGTACTGATTTTTTTAATAAAACGTGTTGAGTTACTCTTGATATTGCATGCATTCTTTTCTTTTTACCCCAAGCAGTATGAATTATACAGCAATTTCAAATGCGTCAGGTTCATGGTGGACACCCTGTATTTCTGTTATAACAAGAGAAAAGCGCAGTACAGATGCCTCAAACTAGCAAGCTGTCTCGTTCGCGCAGGCGCATAGAGCACTTCTCCCCTACCACTGTCCGCCTACTGCTGTGCACTGTGGACTAGAACGGTACAGCTCAGTTCTAATAACAGTTGAGAAGGCTCCATAGGGAGGGTACATCTTGAATACATTGTCAAGCGGTCAACTTTTCAGATAATATGACTATACCTGGGTATCGGAGCCTAGGTGGGCCCCCTCCGTTAGCTCTACTACTTCCCCTCTCCAGGCAGCTTCCTAGTTTGAGGCATCTGTAAATGTAATTAACATTTTTAAATCTGTATTTTGCTTTTCTCAATTGGTATTACTAAATAACATCCAATTCCTTTATTGAAGTAATCGATATTCATCTATTTCGACTTCACAATGTCTGAATAGGTTAAGTAGTCATAAATATACAATTATTAATTTTGTGAGTGAATTTTAGGGATAGACTATATTATTTACATTTTTATTTTATTCACGAAATAGTCCTAATAAATGTCACTCGAGGCCTGAGATTACTATAGATAATAGTATTTTAGGCATGATTATGTATAGTTCAAAATTAATAAATTTTGAATGAAAATTGTATAAGTTTTATAAATCACATCCCTGCGTCCCCTTAGGGAATGATTGAGTAAATTTCTTTTCCTCTTCCTGATCGATTTCAGCATTACTGTTTCTCCACACATCGTTTTTAGCAGAGCTTATATTTTCTGTTGAAAGACTTTACAAGTAATTTCAAATTAACACATACTTAATATTATTTATAAGTTTTCTTAGATTTACTCAACAAACAACCTCATAAAAGTATGTTTTATGGTGACATGCTATAGAGTTTACAGTCAAGTTGCACCATTTTTAGACATCGCAAGTTTTTAGGCTACAAGGAAGGCAACTATACGTTAAAATTCATGAGCGGTTTTTGTGCTACGTATTGATCAACTCTACAAGTAAAAAAAAGAATGGAATCGCAACCAGTTGCAAATTACATGTATGAGATTCTGTTTCGTGCGAAATGAAACGTGGGGTGGGATACGAATACAGCAAGAATGAAGGGGACTAGAATAACACATAGCATATAACAAAGATCTTTTTCATATAGCCTACTTCATTTTCGTCCTTTTCGTTTCTGTCGTCCGTAATTTTCAATTTCCGTTAAGCTCTATATCTCCCGGCAACACGCAAGGAAAAATTTAAAATAAAAAATGTTCAGAAACATTCTTTTGTAAAAACAATCTATAATATGGAACGTATTAGAAAAGCCTCATTCGTGGTTATAATAATAATAATAATAATAATAATAATAATAATAATAATAATAATTATTATTATTATTATTATTATTACACAGTACGTATAGGCCAGTTTCTGTCGCGTGCTTTACCAATTCACTGCGAGCTAAAGCAGGGGAGATGCACTATCAATTTGACTTTTAAACTTCGCTCTAGAACAGGCCTGCACAAGGTTTGCGCTCTCCGAGCAAGCTCACAGCTCATGAGCTGAATGCAGATATTAGCTGCGCTCTGTATAAGGATGGACTAGAAGAAGGGGTGATCTCGTACAAAATATACACAAAAGGAAGTACTATTACGAGTGCTTATGAAATGAATTCCCGTTCATTGTTTGCAAAACTATCGTGGACTATTATTAATTAATAAAGAAATATTTATTTTACAGAAATAATAGAAATTCTATAGCTACTTAAATGTACAACATCATTTTGTTATATTTTTATTTATTAGTACATCAAAACGAGGTTATATGCTGTTGGAAACTGAAAGGGACAGTGGCCTAAGGATCATAATGAAACATCAGTTACAGATCTTCGATGTCTGCTTTTATTAAAGTTGATTATAGAAAACAGTTGCTCACAAATATAAATGTTGAGCCAAACATAGCAATCCTTTTCACAGCCACCCTGTGTAGTCGTGGATATTATTGCTAATGTTTAGTCTTGTAAAACTCAACCAGGCCAGTAGTATTATTCAAACGATCTTTAGCTCTTAGGTCACACTGAAGATCAATAAGTTCGAGCTGTAAATCGTTAAATGTTAAATGTTATATTCCGTCTTTTAGATTCCTCCATACTGTACTGTAGCAGTAGGTAAGCAACGTGAAACAGTTACTGAGAATAGGCCTAAACACTGCACTCCATTAGATAACTCTCCTCTACCTGTAGCAAGTCTATGTCATTCTGACGTATCTTCCTCTCCGTTTCGGCGAGCGGTAAACACCGCTCTCCCGCTCCGAAGGAGCGCGCGCGCTCGTTGAGCGCTGTTTGTGCAGGCCTGCTCTAGAGTATGCCATTAGGAAATTCCAGGATAACAGAGAGGGTTTGGAATTGAACGGGTTACATCAGCTTCTTGTCTATGCGGATGACGTGAATATGTTAGGAGAAAATCCACAAACTATTAGGGAAAACACGGGAATTTTACTGGAAGCAAGTAAAGAGATAGGCTTGGAAGTAAATCCCGAAAATGCAAAGTATATGATTATGTCTCGTGACCAGAATATTGTACGAAATGGAAATGTGAAAACTATAAATTTATCCTTTGAAGAGATGAAAAAATTCAAATGTCTTGGGGCAACAGTAACAAATATAAATGACACTCGAGAGGAAATTAAGCGCAGAATAAATATGGGAAATGCCTATTATTATTCGGTTGAGGAGCTTTTGTCATCCAGTCTGCTGTCAAAAAATCTAAAAGTTAGAATTTATGAAACAGTTATATTAACGGTTATTCTGTTTAGTAGTGAAACTTGGACTTTCAGTTTGAGAGAGGAACATAGGCTAAGGGTTTTTGAGAATAAGGTGCTTAGGAAATATTTGAGGCTAAGAGGGATGAAGTTACAGGAGAATGGAGAAAGGTACACAACGCAGAACTGCACGTATTGTATTCTTCACCTGACATAATTAAGAACATTAAATCTATATGTTTGAGATGGACAGGGCATGTAGCACATATAGGTAAATCCAGAAATGCATATAGAGTGTTAGTTGGGAGCCCGGAGGGAAAAAGACCTCTAGGAGGCCGAGACGTAGATGGGAAGATAATATTAAAATGGATTTGACGGAGGTGGGATATGATGACAGTGACTGGATTAATCTTGCTCAGGATAGGGACCAATGGCGGGCTTATGTTTGGGCGGCAATGAATTTCCGGGTTCTTTAAAAGCCAGTAAGTAAGTAAGAATTATTATTATTATTATTATTATTATTATTATTATTGTTATTCTACAGAGTCCGTATAGGCCAGTTTCTGTCGCATGCTTTTCCAATTCACTGCGAGCTAAACTAAGGAGATTTACTGTCAATTTGACTTTGAAACTTTGCTCTAGAATATGCCATTAGGAAGGTCCAGGATAACAAAGAGAGTTTGGAATTGAACGGGTTACATTAGCTGCTTGTTTATACGGATGACGTGAATATGTTAGGAGAAAATCCAGAAACTATTAGGGAAAACACGGGAATTTTACTTCAAGCAAGTAAAGAGATAGGTTTGAAAATAAATCCCGAAAAGACTAAGTATATGATTATGTCTCGTGACCAGAGCATTGTACGAAATTGAAATATAAAAAATGGAAATTTATCCTTTGAAGAGGTGGAAAAATTCAAATATCTTGGAGCAAAAGTAATAAATATAAAAGACACTCGGAAGGAAATTAAACGCAGAATAAATATGGGAAATGCCTGTTATTATTCGGTTGAGAAGCTTTTGGCATCTAGTCTGCTGTCAAAAAATCTGAAAGTTAGAATTTATAAAACAGTTATATTACCGGTTGTTCTGTATGGTTGTGAGATTTGGACTCTCACTTTGAGAGAGGAACAGAGATTAAGGGTGTTTGAGAGTAACGTTCTTAGGAAAATATTTGGGGCTAAGAGGGATGAAGTTACAGGAGAATGGAGAAAGTTACACAACGCAGAACTGCACGCATTGTATTATTCACTTACCATAATTAGGAACATTAAATCCAGACGTTTGAGATGGGCAGGGCATGTAGCACCTATAGGCGAATCCAGAAATGCATATAGAGTGTTAGTTGGGAAGCCGAAGGGAAAAAGACCTTTGGGGAGGCCGAGACGTAAATGAGAGAATAATATTAAAATGGATTTGAAGGAGGTGGGATACGATGTTAGGGACTAGATTAATCTTGCTAAGGATAGGAACCGATGGCGGGCTTATTTGAGGGCGGCAATGAACTTCCGGGTTCCTTAAAAGCCATACGTAAGTAAGATAAACTGTAAGTATGAAATTAAATTGTGTTTACCTGTTTTTTTCGTATTACTACTCGTAGATGCAATACATGCTTTATAAAAACAAACGAGGGCTTAATATATTTCACGATAATTTAATACCAGACTAATGTATATAAAGAAACGGGCCCTCTTTCATTATTGTTTGCCACAAAGGTCCTATACCGATTCACAGGGGTAAAAAAATATCATGACATTTTGTATTTATTATTATTAATTGTAGCACATGTGTGAACAGAAGAAAGCAGGGCCTCGTGTATTTCATTCACACGAAATCTAATTTTCTCCCAGTACTAATTCCCTACATTTAGTAGAATAATGTGTGCAGTCCCTCGGGGATGGAGACCACAACTCATGAAGGGAGGTGCTCCTGGTTATTTGATTAAATCCTGTTCCCCTCAGTGCAGCGTACTCCAGCTCCACTTTCACACAAAACTTTATCGAAACTGCTGAATAACCAGGACGGTCGCCTATGACATGTGGGGTTAACACGATGCCAGTTTCATCTCTCTCGAAATTTGACCTCCACCATTTACATAAAATTGTGTGTTACCTCCGACGGGAGGCTTATAGGTAAGTAATTGTTGCCTTATTTTGTGTAGAAAGTTCCAGGTTCCTGGAAATTATTCGGTCGTCACATAACCGGATAAATGGAACCATGCTTCATCTGTGAACCATGTGATGGACAATATGGCAGGATTTTGCACAATGAACGTCTGAAACCAACGACAATAATTCAGTCTTTTATCCTTATCTGGTTCCTGTAGCTGATGAACAACCGTAACCCTATATGGCTTTAGGCTCTCTGATACATTGAGTAGGTGTACCCTGTCTCCTGCGACAAACGTCTTAATGATTTTTTGGGTGACTGCTCCAGTCGTGCTCTTACGTCAACAATAACCGTGGGAAGCCTGGATGAACGATGCTTGCCCTTTTCACTCACCAGAGATCCAGTTGTTTCCAATTTGTTTACCAGTCCCAGTATTGTATTTCTTTTGGGAGGATTGCGAACACCAAATTCTCTCTGGTATGCCCTTTGAGTAGCTGTGGCCACCGAGATCTCCGGATTTGACAACGCCGAACTTCTTTCTATGGGGTTACTTAAAAGACAGGGTTTACGCCACACGTCCCCAGACATTGGACGATCTGAAGCACAACATCACACAGGAGATTCAAGCTATTGACAACAGAGTCCTCCAACGAGTGGCCAGTAACATGGAACGACGTGTTGAGTTGTGCCTTATGCAGGATGGAGGACATTTTCAACATTTGCTATAGAGGTAAATAATCTCCCAAAATTCCTCTACATTTTAGGTATAATAAGTTGTCGCTAGCACAATTCGTTTTGAAACAATTAATAAAAGAAATTTGTCAGTTCTATATAAATCACTCTGTATTTGAAGTCAACTGCCTTTATACACGGAACGCACTCAGCTGAGAAGCTAATGGCGTAGCAATTTGTACAGAATAATGCACTGCTATCTAAACGAATTTACTAGAGAATTCGGCGTAGCTCAGTGGTCAGAGCGCTTGGTACGTAGAACAAAGGACCCGGGTTCGATCCCCGGCGCCGGAGTGAATTTTTCTCTTCAGATATTAATTGTCACCATAACAGATATTATTCTGTTGGACCAATTAATAACATCTTTAGTAAAAAACTTAATACTGTAGTTTGCTGGGACAAAGTACGGTCCCTAAATATTATTGTAGCTGCTCCGGAAGTCGAACCCACGCTCGTAGAATGATGAACCCTTTCTCTAGCACTGGGATAGCGGAGGGGCGAGAAGCCATCTGATGATTGAATCGGGGGTTGGCAGAATAAAATGTGACGGGCGGGCTCTGAATGGCGGGCACGTCAAGAAAACTGAGCGTCGTGTTGGGCAGTGAAGCATAAATTGCCCAAGACTGCGGCCGCAATGGCTGTCACATTGTCCAAGGAGCGAGATCCAAGTTGCGCGTCCCGGGGCACGTAATGGCCACCTTTGTAGTGCATACAGCAGCAGCAGCTGGATCTGGGACCAATTAGCGTAACACATGTTGTCTGGATCCAGGGCTGCACAAGGCAGGCAATAGAAAACAAGTGCCTTCTCAAACGAATTCATTTACATTGTTTTTACTCATCTCCTAAAAAGTGAAGACTCCACTGCAATAATGATGGCTGTCACTTTCATGTCGAAAATGAACCAAGACTGTCAATGCATAGCTTAAGACATAGTGGGCCATTCACGTTTGTTAAGCACTATTACCATACCAAATTTGTCCCCGATTAAAATATACGGCACCGAAATTCCGTTCACTGAATGAGTAAAGAATCTAGATATTTATATGGACTATTACACTCTTACTACGTCATACTACTCTTGACCAATAAAACGGTACGAAAGGACGTATTTCAACCAATCATGGCTGCTTATCGCACAATTTTATCGCGTCCCTAGCATTTGTTTCTTTGTTTGCCAACATTTGAAACTGCGCTGGTCTGGAAGTCAAAAATATATATAAAATTACAAACCACTCCAGTCGATGCACAGCAGTTTCAAATATGACTCGCATTGGCATTCAAGAACAAGAATTAATAAAAATCACTTATCATACCTATGCATCTTCTGAAATCCGATTTACAAATAATTGAAGAGCACCATTCGGAAATCCTGAATAAGTTGAATACACCATGTAGGGCTAAATCAACGAGTTCCACTTCTATTACGCACACGTCCAATATAACATCAATTGAACCACCAACCACATTCAAATTTGAAAATTGTACATTCAATAATTATTCCTTTTAAAATTATTCATTCGGAAATTCTGAATAAGTTGAATACACCATGTAGGCCTAAATCAACGAGTTCCACTTCTATTACGCACACGTCCAATATAACATCAATTGAACCACCAACCACATTCAAATTTGAAAATTGTACATTCAATAATTATTCCTTTTAAAATTATTCATGTTTATTTTTTATGTCATCGTCGTTAATTAAAACTTTTCTAACATTTGTGTATATTAGTTAGGTTATGTTATAGCTTCTGCTCTGAGAGGATAAATAGAACTTCTGCTATATGATATTATGGATAGTCACGTATCAGAGATTGTTTAATATTAAGATTTATTGAATAGTAATCATTACAGTGTCTGTATAAAGACACTACTGCCATCTAGCATGCATCTAGCGTAATATTTATAATGTTGAGATGGTACAATAATACATTTGAAGACAGTTATATTTTCGTAAGTCAATTAATATTTTATTGTATTGGAGTACTTCGTTACTTCTAATCTTTATATACTTTCTTCTAATCGTGTAATAGTCAATTAAATCCCACTCGAGTTTTGATTTTCTCTAGATAAATCAAAACGTCTAGTGAGATTACTGTTGATAAAAGTTTAAATTGGAGCATTCAAGTTGCAGAAACCTGCAAAAAAGTATTCTCATTAAGCCACTCGTTTAGGCGATTGAAGAATTTTCTACCCTTTTCCATGAAAAAATTGTTAGTGCAAACACTCGTGATGCCCCACTTCGATTACTGTGATATTCTGCTTACCGACCTAAGCGTTACTTCGGCGCAGAGACTACAACGTGTTCATAATATGTGCGTCCGTTTCGTCTGCAATATTCGCCGGGCTGATCACGTAACACCATTCCTCGAAATGTTGTCCTGGCTCCGTCTAGAAGATCGTAGGAAAATCCACTGTCTTTCCCTTCTCTTTCACATATTGCATTTCTCCACTCCTGTCTATCTTGCGTCTCGTTTTCAAAATTTATCCACCCATCATAACCTAGACACGCGATCACAACACTCCTCAATATTATCCATTCCCTCCCACCGAACATCCTCATATTCATCTTCTTTCACTGTGGCTGTCCCTCGGCTTTGCAATTCCCTACCGAGTAATGTCAGGGACTGTCAGACATCAACCAATTTAAGAATAGGCTAACGAAATATTTTTCTACCAATTCTTGTTAACAATAATAGCTGTTTCAGGTTTTTCAATGTTTAATGGTTTTATATATATATATATAAATTATCTCCTTATTATTATTATTATTAATTTTATTATTATTATTATTATTATTATTATTATTATTATTATTATTATTATTATTATTATAACTGTTTCTTACCAATGTTTATTATTGTCACACTAACATTACTTATCCAACTTTCATTATTTCATTTCATGTTGTTTTATGGCCTAGATATTAATGTAATAACTATGTAACCAATTGTATTCAATTAGAATTAGAGTCTGGCTGGGCGGAAGAGAAGGCCTACTGGCCTTAGCTCTGCCAGATTAAATAAATAAATAATAATAATAATAATAATAATAATAATAATAATTATTATTATTATTATTATTATTATTATTATTATTATTATTATATAGAATGTACATATAAAGCTATATGGCATTAACACCTATAGTCATTGTCCAGTAATGATCGGAAAATCACAGTTAAGTTTTTAGCGCTAAGCATTTCAAACTTTCAATTCCTTCTCCTGCAAAATGTATTCCAAATGACATCCATCATTCTTGCAGTGGACTCTTCAAGTGTAATCATCTAAATGCAAAGTCGCTTGTTACGGTTAAGGCGTACTTTTAACACATGCCGAGGGCCGCGTGTGGATTTTAACTAGTCCAAGGCTGATAGAGACGTCATTGCTGCTGAATCCATCAGAATAAGACTGGTGTTTATCCTGAGATTATTCATCAGATTCTCTACAGGGTGATTTAGAAAGAATAGTAAATGTTTTATAAGGTGGTAGTATGGTTTATTCTGAGTAAGAAAGCTCCTATAACATTTGTCCAATTTCAATGAGTGTGGAGACAAGAGATGTTTGAATGTTACGCATAACAAGCCTTACAATATGGCTTAAAGGAAGGACAAGTGTCTATGTACTATTGACTACATGATGGCAGACAGAGCAATTATCTCATCCCTTTATGTTAACATTATAGATCCAGCGCACTCATTAGAAGTAGTAAAATAATAATAATAATAATAATAATAATAATAATAATAATAATAATAACAATAGTAATAACAGTTACTGATATATCTGAAAATATTGAACATTTTAATGGAGCCTTAAGAACCATCAACCAGGTTTTCACAACCACGAAAACCCAAAAACATATCAGGTTAAAAGCTTATAAAGTTCTAGCAAGACCTGTCCTCATGTATGGTAGTGAGGCCTGGACTGTCCGAAACTCAGATGTTCAACGCCTAACAACTGCGGAAATGAGATTTCTAAGGAGGACTGCCGGCTACAGCTTGCTTGACCACAAAAGGAATGAACTAATTACAATAGAATTGAAAATTACACCTATTTATGAACATCTCAACCACTATAGACAAAAATGGCTTAACCATGTCAATAGGATGGACCGTTCCAGACTCCCAAGACAAATTCTCCGCTATATACCACACGGAAGACGATCTTTGGGACGCCCCTGAAAAGATGGACGGAGAACGTAACAGGCCACTAGGCCTAATACCTGCAAGGACGATGATGATGGTAATAACAGTAATAATAATAATAATAATAATAATAATAATAATAATAATAATAATAATAATATGAGAGCAGTATGTCAAGGAGGCCCTTTGCCACCTACCCTGTTCAACATCTACTTGGAAGATTTAGCAAGTAACTGTTTTCAGAATATGGGCGGAGTGATAGTAGGAGGAAGAAGAATAAAGTGCAAAAGATTTACTGATAATATGACGTTGTTAGCAGAAGAGGAGATGATACTAAAGGATATGCTACTGGAGCTAAATGACAGCTGTGAGCAGTATGGGATGAAGATAAATGTCAATAAGGCGAATACTATGGTTATCGGAAGAAACATAAGGAAGGAGAAGGTGCGAACTCTAAATAAAAGAGTAGAGCAAGTTGAACAGCTTCTAAATACAGAGGTGTGAAAATTATAAGAATAATCTTAATTTTAAAGGTTTTTTAATAGTTCCTTCACAAATATTCATTGAATTGATTAATATTGGTATATAATAGTACTATACTGATGTAGGATGCCGGAAAGCATTGTTGTACATTGGTATTTTTCTTATTTTACAATTGTTATGGGAATTCAGAAATTATTATATTACGTTGGCGGAATTGGAAACATAAAAAATTATATGCATAAAACAGATGTATACGTTCATTTGAACTTCACAACAATGTAAACGCAAAGAACAATTTGTTTAAAGCATTTCTTAATTAATTTTTTATGTTTCCAATTCCGCCAACATAATATAATAATTTCTGAATTCCCATAACAATTGTAAAATAAGAAAAATACCAATGTACAACAATGCTTTCCGGCATTGTTAGTAGTAAATATATCCTACATCAGTATAGTAATATTATATAGCAATATTCATCAATTCAATGAATATTTGTGAAGGAACTATTAAAAAACCTTTAAAATTAAGATTATTCTAATAATTTTCACACCTCAATACTTGGGGTGTACTATAAGCAGTAATTTCAGTTGCAGCTTGAAGGCAAAAAGAGGTTAGCAATGGCAAAGGAAGCTTTTAATAGAAAAGGGGCATTATATGAGGGAAAAAAGAACTACGGAAGAGACGTGAAATGCTTTGTGTGGAGTGTGGCATTCTATAGGGCAAAAACATGAATGTTACGAGGAAGTGCAGAGGAAAGACTTGCAGCATTTTAAATGTGAATATGGAAAAAATGGGACGTGTGAAATGAACAGACAGAATAAGAAATGAAGCTGTGTTGGAAAGAGTGGGTGAAGAAAGTATGATGCTAAAACCGATCAGGAAGAGAAGAAGAAACTGGCTGGGTCACTGGCTGGAAAGCAACTGCCTATTGAAGGATGCACTAGAAGGAATGGTGAACGAGAGAAGATATCTGGTGACAGACATTAAAATATTTGAATTGTAGTATTTTAGTAGTATTTATTTATTTAACCTGGTAGAGATAAGGTCGTCAGGCTTTCTCTGCCCCTCTACTAGGGGATTACAACTATAATATGAACAATAAAATTACAATTAACATTAAATTTACAATTACAATAAAAATTAAAGTACGACAAGATTACCTGATTAATGAAAGCTAGACATTTTATCATAGAAGTTAAGAACAAAGAATATTTTTGTATTTACTGAATTACAAATTAAACGTACAATAACAAAAATCTATAGTAATGAAATTACCGGATATTGAAATATTTTGTGATAGATTAAGAGAACTATTTACAAGAAACCATGTCTGAACGAGTCTCAATTACTGGCCAAGTGCCTAGTAAGTTTGCATTTGAATTGAATTTTATTTCGACAGTCCCTGATGCTAGCAGGTAACGAATTCCAGAGTCTTGGCAGGGCTATTGTGAAAGAGGATGAGTATGAGGAGGTGCGATGGGATGGTATTGTTAGTATTGTTTCTTGGCGAGAGCGTGTGTTCAGATTGTGGTGGGAAGAAAGGTAAGTGAATTGTGTGCGGACACTAAGGAGAAGGGGTAAAATAGGGAATGTTGGAGAATGCTGGGTTTGCAGTGAAAGACCTGCCTCTGGGAAGAAAATTGTTAATGAATGAGAAAGACGACAAGGAAGGATAGAAAGATAACGAAGGTGATAGAGTGGAAACAATGGAATGGTGAAAGAAAAGGAAGGATTGTAAAAGAAGTAGAAGGGGATAATAACTAGATAAAGAATGCGAAGGAGGATATATGTAGGATAGGATAGAAGGGACAAGCGGTAATCTATAATCGATGAAGGCCTCATAGAATTGTCTCTACTTGGTGAAGGATCCAGAAAACGAAGAAAGCTGCGGAACAAGTTGGGATTCGGAGTGTCTCTGGAGACTTTAGCCACCCCTTGCCCAGAGGAGACTTTGCGAGGAGTTTAAAAGATCGTTACATGGAGCCCTTGAGCCTCGTGGCCGCCGGGCCAGCATTGATTACTCTCGGAAGCAATATCAGCAACACAACGGGGCGCAATCTGCAACTAGCCTTGCCCACATTTCGTAAAACTCAGTTAATAATGCAACACACCTGCACTTCGGATTCACTAGAGGACTGTCGAAGGCATCCACTACTTACCTGCTCTCTTAGAAATTCTGTTATTCAATCATTCGGACCGGAATAGATTCTGGAATATTGCGAAAAATGTTGTTCTTGCCTCTGATTGAAGCCTGCACCTTCGCCAAGAAACCTGTGTCTTGTACAGGGAATGGAGCGGGAAAAGGAGGATACGTTGAGGGATGATAAGAGGAAAGAGCAAAAAGATACTATCGATGGCCCACTTCAAAAAGGACACAACTCAAAATTTAAATGGTTATCTGATGGGAAAATCCACAAACGATTAGGGAAAGCACAGAAATTTTATTATGGATTTATTAATTTGACCTACAGAATAATTTCTGTAATGTTGACAATTAATATTTGAGGAGAAAAATTCGCTCCGGCGCCGGGGATCGAACCCGGGTCTTTGGTTCTACGTACCAAGCGCTCTGACCACTGAACTACGCCGAATTCAATTCATAACGCCATAGATTATTCTGTAGGACAAATTAATAAATCCATAATATTCTCATAGCTAGCAGTGCATCATAACTGCGGAATCCCGACCAAATAAGTCACTCAACTGAGTGCGCTCCTAGTATAATGGTAGTTGATACTAGACATAATACGTCAACATATATGCCTAACTTGGAGTCAGGCCATAAAGGGAAACATTGAAAGAGAGGGGTTTGATCCGATACCATAAACTGAATTCGGCGTAGCTCAGTGGCCAGGGCACTTGCTACGTAAAACCAAAGACCCGGGTTCGATCCCCGGCGCCGGAGCGAATTTTTCTCCTCAAATATTAACAGAAATTTTACTTGAAGCAAGTAAAGCGATAGGTTTAGAAGCAAATCCTGAAAAGGCAAAGTATATGATTATGTCTCCTGACCAGAACATAGTACTAAATGGAAATATAAAAATTCGAGATTTATCTTTTGAAGAGATGGAAAAATTCAAATATCTTGGAGCAATAGTAACAAACATAAACGACATTCGGGAAGAAATTAAACCCAGAACAAATATGGGAAATGCCTGTTATTATTCGGTTGAGAAGCTTTTATCATCCAGTCTGCTGTCAAAAAATCTAAAAGTTAGAATTTATAAAACAATTAGGCCTACATTACCGGTTGTTCTGTATGGTTGTGAAACTTGGACTCTCACTTTGAGAGAGGAACAGAGATTAAGGTTGTTTGAGAATAAGGTTCTTAGGAAAATATTTGGGGCTAAGAGGGATGAAGCTACAGGAGAATGGAGAAAGTCACACAACACAGAACTGCACGCATTGTATTCTTTACCTGACATAATTAGGAACATTAAATCCAGACGTTAGAGATGGGCAGGGCATGTAGCACGTATGGGCGCATTCAGAAATGCATACAGAGTGTTAGTTGGGAGACCGGAGGGAAAGACCTTTGGGGAGGCCGAGACGTAGATGGGAAGATAATATTAAAATAGATTTGAGGGAGGTGGGATATGATGATAGAGAATGGATTAATCTTGCTCAGGATAGGGACCGATGGCGGGCTTATGTGATGGCGGCAATGAACTTCGGGTTCCTTAAAAGCCAGTAAGTAAGTAAGTAGGTAAGTAAGTATGTAATTTATATTTGTTACTGTTGCTGCAAGATATTTGAATTTTTGTACCTCATAATCGTAAATATTTAAATTCATAAACTTGCTGTACCAGTTTATTTTCAATAACAATATTTGTTCTAATTCAATTCCTTCCCAATCAGGTCATTACTTTAGATTTTCTATAGTGATTTTCATGTTATATTCTTTAATAATATTACTAGGGTACTCGATAAGTAATGGCAACTGTAAATCAGTGCTCCTAGCGGTGACCATTGAAATCTTGTACTACGTAACAGAGCAGCAATTGTTTCATAAATTTTCAATATTGAAAGTGTCGAAGTAGCCATATTTTGTCAATACAGTGGCTGTTTCTAATTTGTAGTAAAAAATACAGCCCTAAAGATACGAGCAAAGAAGTTGCTTTATAAAAATCCAAGTTGCAAGAGAAGAACATGCAACTCAGTGCTTTAGGGCATTACCAGAAGCCTGTGGGAGACAAGTCCGATCGTACTGAACTATTGCAAGTCGGGTGGAAGCGAGGCATTCACTTTCAATCAAGAGTTGACATCCGAAGAGCTTTAGCTTGATCAGTGACAGAGATATCCAGAAATGTTGCTGCAGATGGAGTCCGCCGTCTTCCAAGAATTTGGCAACGTACTGTTGACATGGCAGGAGACTACATTAGAAGTTTGTAACGTCAAAAGTAACATAAAACAGTAACTATGTTGCCGTTACTTTTCCAATGTTCTACTCGTAGTATTTAGTTGGTATATGTTTCTTAGCAGATCATCTTCCGACGTTGCCAACAATACTAGATCGTCCGAGAACAAAATTTATTTTATGGAACAACTATTTTTTAATATAATAATAATAATAATAATAATAATGATAATGATAATAATAATAATGATACTAATAATAATGACAATAATAATGATAATGATGATAATAATAATGATAATAATGATACTGATGATAATAATAATAATGATACTGATAATAATAATGATAATAATGATGATAATGATAATAATAATAATGATAATAATGGTAATATTAATAATAATAATAATAATAATAATAATAATAATAATAATAATGTTTGTGATGATGATAATAATAATAATGATAGTAATAATGATAATAATGATAATAATAATAGTAATAATGATAATAATAATGATAATGATAATAATAATGATACTAATAATAATGACAATAATGATGATAATAATGATAATAATAATGATAATAATAATGATACTGATAATAATAATGATGATAATGATAATAATAATGATAATAACAATAATGATAATGATAATAATAATAATGATAATAATGGTAATATTAATAATAATAATGATAATAATAATGTTAATGATGATAATAATAATAATGATAGTAATAATGATAATAATTTATTTTTATTTATTATTTATTTATTATTAATATTTGTGTGCTGAACAACAGCCAGAGGCCAATTATAGTTCAGCACAATACACAAACAGAAGATACAAAGGTGCAAAACAAAAATAAATAATATCTTAAATAACAAAAACATACATGAATACAATTGAGTACAAACAGTAAAAACTAATAATCAAAACGAAACTAAACCTTAAAAGGATCTAAATTGTGCCCATGCAAATTGGCATATTTTATGCATCTACAGACTGGAGAAAGTGATTTTGAATTTCGGTTATAAAAAATGTTTTGAAATCTTAAACCTTTTGTAGGAATACGAAGGCTGATATTGTTTATGCTAGACTCACAATCAATATCACCCTTGATAACTTTGCAAAAAAATTGATAATCAAGATTTAGACGTCTAGCATAAAGGCTACAACAGTTAAAATATTTACAGGTAATATCATAGTTAAAGTCAGTGGAATTGGGTATATATCGAAAAGCACATAAGGAAATAAATTTTCTTTGAATATTTTCCAATTTAACCGAATCGGTTGAAGTAATGGAATTCCAGGCTACAGATGCATATTCAAGTTTAGAGCGAACCAAAGTAAAGTATAGAATTAATAGTGACTCAGGAGTAATAATAATGATAATAATAATAGTAATAATGATAATAATAATAATAATGATAATAATAATAATAATAATAATAATGATACTAATAATAATGACAATAATAATGACAATGATGATAATAATGATACTGATAATAATAACGATAATAATAATAATAATGATAATAATAATGATAATAATAATAATAATAATAATAATAATAATAATGATAATAATAATGTTAATGATGATAATAATAATAATGATAGTAATAATGATAATAATAATGATAATAATAACGATATAAATAATAACAATAATAATAATAATAATAATAATAATAATAATAATGGCTTTATTTAACCTGGCAGAGTTAAGGCCGTAAATCCTTTGATAGTTCTTTTCCCATATTTGTCAAATTTTATTCATGTAAATATGAAATAAGATTGGAAACAATCCACAACCACGATGTAGCCTACAAGATTTATATTGTTTTTAAATTATATCCCCTTCGATAAAATTTACCTTTTGAATCTCTAACTCAAGATAAGGGTATTAAACATCGACTGTCACTATTGTTTTTTTACAAAATCTTCGGAAGAATAACATATAACATAGGGAATAAGTAACCCCGAAGCTATTCGTAACGTTGCATGAAATCAGACTCGATTTGTCATGCCATCTGGCTGCATTGAATAGCGTTGTCATGACTACAGGCCATTAAAACAACTCGTGTCACTATTATGGAAACAGTCGTCGATACAGGATTAGTAACTTTTGTGGCATACAAATTGAAAGTCGTCACGCACCAGTGCTAGAGTATGGAAATGGTAGAAAATGTTCCCATAACCTTACATTTCGAACTTTCGTCGACATGAGTAAATTATACACTTCTTAAATGTGAATTGCATGATTTCTTCAAATAAACTAGACATGACTTCCGGTTGAAATCAATGGGTTCACAAGAAAAAAAAAAAAAAGCATTTCTAATGTACACATAGAAGTAAAAAATTATGTCATTACATCTTAAGATAAAAGTTAATTTCTGCTGCGACATAAAACTTGTATTCTAGTTCTTCTTGCTTATAGCAGCCGTGGCGAGAACGTGACTCGCGAGACATTGTGGCTCGCAGTGATAGCTGTGCATTTTGCTTGCTTCTAACCCCCGCCAACCCCCACCCTCTCACTCACTGGAATCAAACTTCGTTCCATTTGTATTTGTCTCTGACCTTCGAGTGGCATATGTCTCTCTCGAAATCATGTACGAAAGTTCCAAGTAGGATGGGAGGACGCATATTTTTGCTGTCAATATGATGAGAATATTAAATGTATGATTTGTTCACAAGTATTACTAGGAAAACGGTTGTATAACATAAAACGGCATTATACTACATGTTACTGATGAAACATTAAAAGGTTAAGTGTTGTTATCATCATCATCATCATCATCATCATCATCATCATCATCATCATCACCACCATCATCATCTCTGTACGTCGATCCTTTTTCAGCAGATGTACGAATAATGCGGTTAGCTCTTCAATTTGAACTCACTGATTTACAATGTGATGTTAAATGAAAGCTAGATGTAAGGACTTGACAAATGTTGAACTTTCAAATCTTTGCCAACAAATAAATATCCGAAGCTTCGTTCTTTCCTTTGCTCTGTTGAAGCCATGTTCGCTACACTTTCGTTTGTGAAAAATTATTTTCAGCAATTAAAATAGTAAAAACCAAATTTAGATCACGACTGACAGACAAATACCTTCGTGATCAACTACGACTGGCAGTAAGTGACATAATTCCTGATTTTGAAACTCTGTCGCAGAGACATTCTGAAGACAGTTAATTTTAGGTTGTGATACTGTTCATTTATTGTTCATTTCTTTCTTCGTTACACGTACTAAACATTAGTTTGTAGCCTTGTACTATATAAAATTATATTTAAGTGCTGGACGTAAGGAAAATGAAAATCCGTTAATAAGTCAGACAGTTGCTTTACTTCCCCTTCCGGTGTCCGCCTCCCTCCAAAGGTGCTATGCACGTTGCAGGTTACATAGTGGCTCGGCGCACGATTACATTTTCGCCACCGCTGCTTTAAAGTATAAGGTACGAAATGGTAGATTAATTTTTACTGTGTTTTATTTGTGGATTTTTATGGAATTTCCTGAAAAGTTTTCGAGTTAAAATTCAGTGCTCTTAATGAAATTATATCTCATATTTTTGCCTATTTTCAAAGGCCCTTCCCTATTTGTGTTGCAATTAGTTATTTTTCATTCCATTAAACTGATATTTATTTCTTATTCTTGTGTATAAAGTTTTCTTTTAATACTGAATTTATTTTCCATATATCTCTTCCCTCCCCCCCCTCCTTCGTGTCCTAGGTAGCTATTCGTCTTTCCCTTCAAAATTCTCTAGAGTTCCTTCAGTGGAACGGCGAAACCTGGAGTGAGATAAGTGACCAACTGGCTTGGAGGTAACGTATCCAGTTTTCCTCAGCCCCAAATTTCTGGCGTTTATGAGTACACTTTAAATGTTTATCGTTCCATTTCCTCAACATTTATTCATTCATTCATCCATCCGTTCATTCATTCATTCATTCATTCAATTGACAGTTGAAGTCGACACAGTGTATCTTTCTTTCTTTTTTTTTACTTTGTTTTTAACGACGCTGTATCAACTACAAGGCTATTTAGCATCGATGGGATTGGTGATAGCGAGATGATATTTGGCGAAATGAGGCCGAGGATTCGCCATAGATTACCTGACATTTGCCTTATGGTTGGACAAAACCTCGGGAAAAAAACCAACCAGTTAATCAGCCCAAACGTGAATCGAACCAGCGCCCGAACGCAACTCCAAATCGGCAGGCAAACGCCTTAGCCGACTGAGCTACGCCGGTGACGTGTATCTTTCTCTTTCATTACACCCTGATCACATATGTATCAGGTTGGCCATTCCCATGTTATTAAATGACAACATAAAATGAGAACGTACACCAGAACCTTCACCGTCGAAAAGACATTTTTTGGTAACGAACGCTAGCCTATATGGAAGTACAGTCGCTCCATACAATTCCATAAGGGTTATGGCGTGACATCTTTTGCAATCGCTAGATGGCAGCACAGTGAAATTGATAAAAGCGGTTGTCTTCAATGTTCATTAGGCTGATCAACCTATTATAAGCGATCAGGGATTACACTTACGAAGTTTTTTCGAATCACCTTTCCCAATAGACGTATTTACGCCAAAAAAAATCAATTCAGATTCTCACCATATCTTGTTATATCCGATTGTGCTTTATTAATGCAAATTTTCCAAAAATAGGCTGTAAGGTTATAATATCAACAAGTTTCTTTCAAAGAGCCATGTGAAAAATATGATATTCAACAATACTGAAAACTCTTAGCAATGTACTTCCGCCTTTAATTTCATAGTTTTATACTTCCTCTATATTTTGCCAGTGGAGAAGTTTTCCATAATATTGATCGATGATATTTTACATCGGCATGCATTTGTATTAGAAATAAAGCCACCGGCGTGGCTCAGTCGATTAAGGCGCTTGCCTGCCGGTCTGAAGTTGCGTTCGGGCGCGGGTTCGATCCCCGCTTGGGCTGATTACCTGGTTGAGTTTTTTCCGAGGTTTTCCCCAAACGTAATGTGAATGCAAGGTAATCTATGGCGAATCCTCGGCCTCATATCGCCAAATATCATCTCGCTATCACCAAACTCATCGACGCTAAATAACCTAGTAGTTGATACAGCGTCGTTAAATAACCAACTAAAATAAAAAAAAAATTAGAAATAAGGCCACTATTTTACGAAACCAGTACCGACAGAAAAGTCTGCATACGCTCCCAGTCCTAAGAGAAATGAAATATTCAATTTTAGTTACCCATCAATAAAATTTGTAAGTTATATTATAATAAATTTTACAAAGCATTCTGTAGTTTATGTAAGATAATTATTTTCAACCGTCATTTTTTCGATCGTCAATTTCAATCTCGGTTGCCAAGGAGATAACACAAATAGCCCCGGTCTCTGCACATGGAGACCAAACAAACGGAAATATTGTGGTGCATTTCATGACGTGCCGCGCATATTTCACCAGGACGGAAAACGCAATATTTCTTCTTCATAATATATATCAAGTTCTTGCAGTTGCGTAAAATGTTACCACGATACTCATATATACTGTATACACGCTTTATATAAAATAGATATATTGCCTGCTGTACGGAGCTAATCCGCACCGGATTCTTTCATTCCAGTTATATTTTAACGGTCTGGCGTGTAAAGACGCTCTCACACGCATACCACTTTGTATCATTCACATTATAACTGTACGTGCGTGCAAGATTCAGTGTTGTTCTCAAATCTCTGTTTAACAGATTTTGTATTTGTTTATTTATTCATTCATTTATTTATTGTTATTTATTCATTCACTTATTCACTGACTGATTAATTAATTAATTCATTCATTCATTGATTCATTCACTCATTTGTTTATTTATTGCGTTATTTATTATTCATTTCCTTATTTACTCAGTCATTTATTTATTAGTTATTTATTTACTTGTCTACTTACCTTACTTACTTACTTACTTACTGACTTTTAAGGAACCCGGAGGTTCATTGCCGCCCTCACATAAGCCCGCCATCGGTCCCTATCCTGAGCAAGATTAATCCAGTCTCTATCATCATATCCCACCTCCCTCAAATCCATTTTAATATTATCCTCCCACCTACGTCTCGCCATCCCTAAAGGTCTTTTTCCCTCCCAACTAACACTCTATATGCATTTCTGGATTCGCCCATACGTGCTACATGCCCTGCCCATCTCAAACGTGTGGATTTAATGTTCGTAATGATGTCAGGTGAAAAATACAATGCGTGCAGTTCTGTGTTGTGTAACTTTCTATTTATTTATTTACTTATTTAATTATTCATATAATTATATATTTATGTAGGCCTACTTACTTATTTGGTTACTTATTTACTTTCTTATTTATTTAGCTATTACCTATTTATTTAATTACTTCTAAATTTACTAACTTATTTATTTATTTACTAATTTATTTATTTAGTTACTTATTTTGACTTATTTGCTGACTTATTTATTTACTTAACTATTTGTTTATTATTTATTCATTTACTTACATATTTATTTATTTATTTGTTACTTATTTACTTCCTTACTTTTTAAATTACTTACTTCTTTATTTAATATTTATTAACTTTCTTTAGTTATTTATTTGCTTAATTATTCACTTATTTATTATTTATTTACATATTTACTTATTTATTTATTTACTAATTTATTTATTTAGCTATTTATTTACTTATTTAATTATTTATTTACTTATTACTTATTTATTTACTTATTAATTTATTTACTTACTTATTTATTTACTTATTTATTTACTTATTTATTGACTTATTTATTTATTTACTTACTAATTTATTTATTTACTTATTTACTTACTAATTTATTTATTTACTTATTTAATTATTCATTTATTTATTTACTTATTACTTATTTACTTATTACTTATTTATTTACTTACTAATTTATTTATTGATTGATTTATTTATTTACTTATTTATTTATTTATTTACTTATTACTTGTTTATTTACTTATTTATTTATTTACTTATTTAATTATTCATTTATTTATTTACTTATTACTTATTTATTTACTCACAAATTTATTTATTTAGTTGTTTATTCACTTATTTATTTACTCACAAATTTATTTATTTAGTTATTTATTCACTTATTTAATTATTTATTTACTTATTACTTATTTATTTACTTACTAATTTATTTATTGACTTATTTATTTACTTATTTATTCAGTTATTTATTGAATTATTTATTTACTTAATTACTTACTAATTTATTTATTTACTTATTTATTTACTTATTTACTTACTAATTTATTTATTTACTTATTTAATTATTCATTTATTTACTTATTTAATTATTCATTTATTTACTTATTACTTATTTATTTACTTACTAATTTATTTATTTACTTATTTAATTATTCCTTTATTTATTAACTTATTACTTATTTATTTACTTACTAATTTATTTATTTAGTTATTTATTTACTTATTTATTTATTGATTGATTTATTTATTTACTTATTACTTATTTATTTACTTACTAATTTATTTATTTAGTTTTTAATTTTTTACTTCTTTACTTATTTAATTATTTATTTACTTATTACTTACTTATTTGTTTACTAATTTATTTATTTAGTTACTTATTTACTTACATATTTATTTTGATTTGTCTATGGGCTGTATATTTGCTGAATGACAATAAATTACCCATCCGTCCGTCCATCCATCCATCCATCCATCCATCCATCCATCCATCCATCCATCCATCCATCCATCCATCCATCCATCCATCCATCCATCCATCCATCCATCCATCCATCCATCCATCCATCCATCCATCTATCTATCTATCTATCTATCTATCTATCTATCTATCTATCTATCTATCTATCTATCTATCTATCTATCTATCTATCTATCTATCTATCTATCTATCAATTTTTATCGTTATTTGGGTGTCATTCACTAATTTTAATTAATATTATCGTTGTTATCGATTTTACAGGGATTTGTATTGCTCGAATGGGGTTAAGTACATTAACAGTTCGGTAGTGAAGATCACATACAGAGGTGCCACTCAAAAATGGGTGGCGCCTTCAGAAAGTTTGGAAATCTTCGCTGTATATAAACGCAATGTTATGAAACAGAACAGAGAATTACGGTATTGGGAATGGTGACAAATATTAATTTAAGTACAGTTATGACCAATGAATTGCGCTCTGTGGCAATACTTTCGCTTTAAGGAGAAGCCCTTGTTAATGTATCCATTTAGAAACTTTTCCCTTCCTCTGCTTATAATTAGTCCTATGGTTCTAGAGAGTTCTTCTTCGGAGCATCTAGCTTTGTTCGCAATTAGCAACTCTATGGTAGAAATTCAAGACTTATTCTTTCTGTTTGAAAAAGGTAATTAAAACGCTGGTCATTAAAAATAATTTACTAACGCCTCATTAAGCCTTGTACCGTATTGGAACCGAACCGAGCCGGAGTTAATTAAGAATTGCAACTGCCCATGTGAAGTAATTAAAATTTGAGCGAGTTAAATGTACCCCTAGTAGGGGGGGGGGTGAGAACTTTACATCACATCTGCGAAAAGGAATATCTCTCCTAAAGAAACATCTGGGAAAAAGATTTCGTTGTTTACTCTTTTCAAACGAATTCCCTTTTGTTGCCGTTTATCTTCAGTAATTGTTAAAAGCACGAGACTCTGTGAGAAACTGTACGCAAAAAATCGTAAAAACAAAAGGCAATAAAATGTCATTTAATTACCTTTTCCACTGTGAGAATTTTTCTTCCCGACTTTTCCTTTCGTCCTGACTTTATAGTGCCTATACTTTTAGTCTTCCTTGTCTGGTCTTCAACATTTAAAATGTCTAATTTTTGTGTATTTATTTTTCTCACTAAATGGTAATTTAGTGCTGTACGCTTTCTATCTGAAGGGCAGTTTATACTGTTATATGCCATCATCAACATGACGTAACGTGGCACGTGACTGTCGTCCATTCTAGTTCTTTTTTTTCTGTTTCCATGGTGATTTGTAATCAATAGCAGTCTGAAGTTCATGCACTAAAAAATCTGATGAAAATATTCAAGAAATTATTGTGGGCTACATCCAACTTAGAGCACTATAAATATGGATAAAATGAAAAATTTTTCTCAGGAACCAGAAAGTGTCTTAAATTCAGAATAGGTATGGTAAATCTCTACTTAAAAAAAATCAGATATGACTACAGACGTGGACAAATTATTAGCAAAATTGAACATTTTTATTATATATTTTTACAAAATATAATTCTTCAATTTAGACTACAGCTGACATTTTGGATATTTCCAAATTATTTGCAAAACTGAAGATTTTTGTTTTATATTTTTACAAAATTTGACTCTTCAATGCAGTTGACATTTTTGCTAATTTACAAATTATTAGCAAAATTGAAGATTTCTATTATATATTTTTACAAAACTTGACTCCTCAATTTAAACTACAGTTGACATTTTTGCATATTTCTCTCTACTGTAATGATGGAAATACCCAAAATTGTCAACTGTAGTCTAAACTGAAAAGTCAAATTTTGTAAAAAAAATATCATAAAAATCGTCAATTTTGTTAATAATTTGTCCACGTCAGTATTACACTTTTACTACGGCACACTACTTTTGACCAATAAAACGGTACGAGAGGACGTCTTTCAACCAATCATGGCTGCTTATCGCACAATTTTATCGCGTCCCTAGCATTTGTTTATTTTTATCGCGTCCCTAGCATTTGTTTATTTTTATCACTACCCTAGCATTTGTTTCTTTGTCTGCCAACATTTCAAACTGTACTGGTCTGGAGGTCAAAAAACAGGAAATTACAAACCACTCCAGTCGATGCACAGCAGTTTCAAATATGACTCGCATTGGCATTCAAGAACAAGAATTAATAAAGATCACTGGTCATATATGAAGAGCACCATTCGGAAATCCTGAATAAGTTGAGGGATACACCATGTACACAAACGAGTTCACTTCTTTTACGCACACGTCCAATATAACATCAACTGAACCACCAACCACTAAAACATTCAAATTTGAAAATTGTACTTTCAATAATTGTTTTTTTTTTAATTATTCATGTTTATTTTTATTTCATCATCGTTAATTATATTTATTTCATCATCCTTAATTAAAACTTTTCTAACACTTGTTTATATTATTTAGGTTATGTTTGTTATAGCTTCTGCTATATGATATTATGGATAGTCACGTATCAGAGATTGTTTAATACTAAGATTTATAGCAAATCATCTGTCAAGTGACGTTGATTACTGGGATCCGGATAATTGAAGTGGAATGCAAATGTTTTAATAAAAATGAAACTGAATCAACAAAGTCTTCTTGACTAGTAACCATCCACAGAGTTCAATGAAGATTCCATATTTGACACACCTGATAACATCACATAAATTATAACACATCACTGCCATCTAGCATCCATCTAGCGTAATATTTGTAATGTTCAGATGGTAGAATAGTACATTAATTGAAGACAGTTGTATTTTCGTAAGTCAATTTATATTTTATTGTATTGGAGTACTTCGTTATTTCTAATCTTTATATACTTTCTTCTAATCGTGTAACAGTCAATTAAATCTCACTCGAGTTTTGATTTTCTCTAGATAAATAAAAACCTCTAGTGAGATTACTGTTGATAATTGAGTAGTCGAAATTTGGACTATGAAAAATGCGACAGGAATGCTTGTCCCACGAAATTTTCATATTTCTGAGTATCGTATATTTTTTATAATTCCTTTTCAGACGTATTCTTAAATCTTATTTTATTTTATTAGGTTATTTTACGACGTTTTATCAACATCTAAGGTTATTTAGCGTCTGAATGAGATGAAGGTGATAATGCTGGTCAAATGAATCCGGGGTCCAGCATCGAAAGTTACCCAGCATTTGCTCATATTGCGTTGAGGGAAAACCCCGGAAAAAACCTCAACCAGGTAACTTGCCCCAACCGGGAATCGAACCCGGGCCACCTGGTTTCGCGGCCAGACGTGCTAACCGTTACTCCACAGGTGTGAACCCTTAGTCTATATTACCTTCTATGTAATTCTCTTAATATATAAAATTGAATGTGGGTATGTATGTATGTGGGTGTGTATGTTCTCTAAACAAATCTACACGCTTTGACCAATATGTGCAAAGTTTGCACATTTAACCTTCATAACCAGGAGAAGAACATAGGCTACATTAAAATTGTGCAAATGGAAGTTGAATTAATTAAATATATAAAAAATAAAAATAAATACATCAAATATTCATGTATTATATTAAAATGCAAAATCTTCTACAGTCAATTTTTCTTTATTATTGTCTGTTGTATTCAACATAGACTTTCACGAGGCCTTGGAAATTTTAACACGAAATTAAATTACAGTGTTGTTACACATCACGAAGGCTAAAACTAGATAATTCATGCAATAAGTATCTTTACGCAGTCCAGGACCGTATTATGAATTCCTCGATGCAGTTTTGTAGATAGTGAGCAAACTGTTTTATACAACTGAATTCTAGAATTCTTTCAAACTACAAGGATTGCTACCACATAATTTACTTAATATTGAATAACCATAGTAGACCTACTATTGCGAAATATTGACTCACCAAAATTATGCACTAACAAGAATTTGTGTCAAAAACTCATGCGAAACGTAATACGAGTGGCAATATTAACTGGAAAAACGAAAGAAGATGATGTTTTTATCCCACGTATTGCTATTATAGCCATTCGATTTTAAGAATTATTATAAGTTATAGTAATATTTGTGATAATATTACAATATTATAATATTGCAATAGTAATATAGAGCCTATTTTACTGTTACTGTTGACCCGTATCTTATTAATAAGTTATGGTGACTAATGACTTGGCCGTTTATAGAAAAATATGATTTTCTGTTGTGGTAGTGTTCTACATTGCCTTCTCCAGGAGAGTGAATTCTGATGAGTATAGTCTCCGTTACTGCAAAACACCCTGAAATCCATGTTTTTGACAGAATCCATCCGTTACAGATTGTTGTTTGGCCTTGAAGGAAATTAAATATATTGTGGGCAGAAAGGCTTAATAATGCATAATGCCGTGGTACGATAAATATTATCATCAATCACAATGTTAAATATCTTAAATATCCCTGTAGCATAAGGTCTTAATGTTGTTAAAACTCTATTCATAGGTGAGATGGAATTATTTCGATTAGTCAGTTTCTTTGGATATTAGTGACACTTTCTTTAATATTCGTCACTAGAGAGGAGAAAACATAAGTAAATATGGTTCGTTTTGGTTTTATATAGTTCCCTTGCCGAGGTCTCCGATAAGTCTAACAGTTTATTTAGAAACAGACCAAAATTTAAAACCCGGGCAACGCCGGGTAATTTAAGCTAGTTATGAATAAATTTCAAAATATCAAATTGAGATTTCAGCTTGTTATTCTCTATTCATTAGTTCTTTCCGTATCATTTTGCTCTTGTCTTTGTATTCTTTCCTCGTAACTACAAGAAAGCAAAGTAACATCTTATTATTTTTACACCACAGCTAAGTAATGGTTATTTACAAAATATTGAAACATTTTCATATTTACGAGGTGTTATCAGGAGACGTATTTTTTTTAATTTACACATAGATTTCGACATTCCGGGAAAAATTTGAATTACGGCATTTTAGAAGTAAGCAGATGATATTCTGTATTATACAACGTTAGAGAGCTATTTTAGTCAGCTCAAGCCCTGACTTTGATGAATATTGAATTCAATGAAGAAAGTTCCTTCAGGGTCATTAAAATTCATCAGTATTAATTAGCATTTTTTGAATTTCCATACGACATACAGACAGGTGAAAATGCTCTTCTTACTCAAACCCTGTTATAAGAGGAACACGTCTCCCAGTCTACCTGTATTAGATGGATTGACGTCGCTGTGATATACAATTCATGAGACCGGACTCATATATAGTGGGCATTAATAACAGGCGTAGCCTACGTCCTTACGGCCCTGAAGAGACAAAAATAGCCAAATAGCTACAGAGTTGCTGAACTGACAGAATACAGTCCTTTATTCCATCGTTCTACAGACAATGTCGATGCAATCTTATTTAATTTTGTCATGTACTTTTCAAAATTTTTATATTACTTTAATATATAACTTTACTTTTGTCTCTCCAAGAACACTTCCAAGCACAAACTTTCCTTTTTCAGGAGCGAGCTATTACAAAAAATTGTATAATTTTAAATTTTTGTAAAGCAGGTCAATAAATAATAATAACACTAATATGCTGACGGGGTTTGGAATTGAACGGGTTACATCAGCTTCTTGTCTATGCGGATGACGTGAATATGTTAGGAGAAAATCCACAAACAATTAGGGAAAACACGGGAATTTTACCGGAAGCAAGTAAAGCGATAGGTTTGGAAGTAGATCCCGAAAAGACAAAGTATATGATTATGTCTCGTGATAAGAACATTGTACGAAAGGGAACTATAAAAATTGGAGATTTATCCTTCGAAGAGGTGGAAAAATTCAAATATCTTGGAGCAACAGTAACAAATATAAATGACACTCGGGAGGAAATTAAACACAGAATAAATATGGGAAATGCCTGTTATTATTCCGTTGAGAAGCTTTTGTCATCTAGTCTGCTGTCGAAAAATCTGAAAGTTAGAATTTATAAAACAGTTATATTACCGGTTGTTCTTTATGGTTGTGAAACTTGGACTCTCACTTTGAGAGAGGAACATAGGTTAAGGATGTTTGAGAATAAGGTTCTCAGGAAAATATTTGGGGCTAAGAGGAATGAAGTTACAGGAGAATGGAGAAAGTTATACAACACAGAACTGCACGCATTGTATTCTTTACCTGATATAATTAGGAACATTAAATCCAGACGTTTGAGATGGGCAGGGCATGTAGCACGTATGGGGAATCCAGAAATACATATAGAGTGTTAGTTGGAAGACGTGAGGGAAAAAGACCTTTGGGGAGGCCGAGACGTACATAGGACGATAATACCTATTAAAATGAATTTGAGGGAGGTGGGATATGATGGTAGAAATTTGATTAATCCTGCTCAGGATAGGGTCTGATGGCTTACGTGAGGGCGGCAATGAACCTACGAATTCCTTAAAAAGCATTAAGTAATTAAATTAATATTATTATAGCTATTATTAATATTATTATTATTATTATTATTATTATTATTATTACTATTATTGATATTATTTTGAGAATAAGATGCTTAGGAAAATATTTGGGGCTAAGAGGGATGAAGTTACAGGAGAATGGAGAAAGTTACACAAGACAGAACTGCACGCATTGTATTCTTCACCTGACATCATTAGGAACATTAAATCCAGACGTTTGAGATGGGCAGGGTATGTAGCATGTATGGACGAATCCATGAATGCATATAGAGTGTTAGTTGGGAGGCCGGAGGGAAAAATACCTTTAGGGAGGCCGAGACGTAGATGGGAAGATAATACCTATTAAAATGAATTTGAGGGATGTAGGATATGATGGTAGAAACTGGATTAAGCTTGCTTAGGATAGGGACCGATGGCGAACTTATATGAGGGTGGCAATGAACCTTCGGGTTCTTTAAAAGCCATTAAGCAGGTAAATTAATATTATTTATGCTCGACCATGCCGAAATTTAGTAATTATACACCTGGTAGCAGACCTTTAATGCATGTTATTAAAGTACACCTACTCATTAAAGGTCAGGTCTTTCAGCCAATGACGACTCAGGTTACAACTGTTCAGCCAATGACAGGTCAGCTTTCTACCGTTATAAAACCGCAAGTATCGATTATTCTCGGATATGCAATCGAAAGAGAATTAGCGAAAAGTCACGGAGGCTGAAAATCCAATACTGTCGCAGAAGGTTATGTTCTGTTACTATAATAATTAGCGTTAATTGTAAATAATATTCAAATAAATTCAATTTGTCATCTCGTTTTTCAATGTCTAATTTAATTTCAGTGTTATCTCTGTAGGTTCTTATGGCCTAGCAAGGTCAATGTGGACATCTGTTCCTCGGAAAAAATCAATACTTTCGCGTCTGCACACATCTCACAACATACGGGACATTGGTCAAGGTCAGATACAAAGAAAATTAATAATATCAAGTTAGAAATATGATCGAGCATAAAAAGTCGTATGAAACTCGCCTATAATGGTAATTAAGAAGCTCGTATGAAAATTATGAAATTCGCTTGCGCTCGTTTCATAAATATCCATACTCGCTTCTTAATTACCTTCATTATAGGCTCGTTGCATAATGTACTATATTGCTATTATTACTATTATTATTACAATTATTATTATTACTATAATAATAATAATTATTATTATCAATATTATTATTATTATTATTATTTCAAACAGGTATTCATTGCTAAGCCCATGATTGAGACAGCTCGTTCAGGGAATTTAGTTTTAATAGCTGGACGTAATCCCTTATATCGTGTAATACCTGTGAAAATGCGGACAACGGGGAAACTCAAATCTGAGGCATTAAGTCTTTGTTTGAGGGCGCAATATATGCATGACGTATAGAGTATCGCAGAGGTAATAACTCCTGCCTACTTTGTATATTTTATGACCATAATCCTATCACGGGCGGGATCAGGGCGCGCACCCTCCGAACTACTGAACTGTGCATCAGACACGGTTCTGCGGTCACACCACACTCGCCGCGCTCTTAAGCCCGCTCGCTTGTACTAATTTTTTATGTTAAGTATTTGTGCCGGACCTCCATGAAAACAAATAAAGTCTCAATTCAAAGATAATCTTTTACTTCACAGTCGAATTTAAGTTATTATTAGTTACCAATGCTACGTCGATACTTTCATAGTGAAAGTTGCTTTTTTATGTTAAGTAGCGGACCTACATGAAAACAAATAAAGTCTCAATCAAAGATAATCTTTTATTTCACCGTCAGTTTGATATCATGATCTATGAAGAGAGGGGTTGCTATGGCAACAGCGATGTATTAAAATATTATAACACTAGCCGTACCCGTGCGCTCCGCTGCACCCGTTAGAAATAAATATAAAGTAATTACATAATTAAAATAGGGCGTTTGATCCAGGGAACATTCGTGTTTGATAGAAGGATAAATCGTTTAATATGTTACTTAATTTAAATTGTATTTAAATAATTAAAATGGAATCATTTTGGTCCAGAGACACTCATTTGGTGCAATGACAATTCCTTAAACATGTTTCTTAATTTTTATTACATGCAGCCATAGTTCAATGAACATTGACATCATTTACATTTAATGTGTATACTTTATTTTACTTGTTATATGTTTCCATTGAATTATGGTAATAACTTAATTTTAACTCTTGTTTTCTACGTATTCAGTAAATGGCGCTTGGCCCACTATGGTTCTGAACTCTTCAAATAACTTAAATAACTTAAATTATATTATATTATATTATATTATATTATATTATATTATATTATATTATATTATATTATATTATATTATATTATACTAGCCGTACCCGTGCGCTCCGCTGCACCTGTTAGAAATAAATATAAAGTAATTACATAATTAAAATAGGACGTTTGATCCAGGGAACATCCGTGTTTGATAGAAGGATAAATCGTTTAATATGTTACTTAATTTAAATTGCATCCAAATAATTAAAATGCGATCATTTTGGTTCAGAGGCACTCATTTGGTGCAATCACAATTCCTTTAACATGTTTCTTAATTTTTTATTACATGCAACCATAGTTTAATGAAGATTGACATCATTTAGATTTAATGTGTATATTTTATTTTACTTGTTACAGGTTTCCATTGAATTATGGTAATAACTTAATTTTAACCCTTGCTTTCTACGTATTCAGTAAATGGCGCTTGGCCCACTATGATTGTGAACCCTTCAAATAACAAATTATATTATATTATATTATATTATATTATATTATATTATATTATATTATATTATATTATATTATATTATATTATATTATATTATATTATATTATATTATATCAGAAGTTACTGTAATAACATTATAGCATTATGTCCATCTAGAGAAACTACACTTTCCAATGGTGAATTAATAATTAATTATACAAATCGGTTAATTTAGCTTCCGATATTACTTCATACAAACACAGAAACTTTCTCTGTAGGCTATATTTCATAGCTTTCGATTGTTGCTGTCCAAGCCCCTTATAGACGAAGTCATTTGATTTTTAATTCATTACACGGCCATTACTTTAATTAGATGGCAGTTATTTTAATTTTGAAACTCATTTATCTCATTAAATATCAGTCCTATCAAACTTTTTCAAGGAATAAAAGTTATCGAAAATTATTTTTAAAGAAACGTTTGTTATGTAACATTTTCCATAAAAATGAATAATAAGCGAGATATTTCGATTTATTTAATTCAGGCCCCCTTATAACCCCCTTTTAAATAATGTATTTTGAATGCCATATAGCCTATAATCTAAGTTACAACGAACTTAATTTATATTCCAATTTTCATCGAAATCCGTTCAGCCATTATCGCGTGAAAAGGTAACAAACATACAGATAGACAGACAGACAGACATACAAACAAAAATTTCAAAAAAGCGATTTTCGGTTTCAGGGTGGTTAATTATATATGTTAGAACCAATTATTTTTGGAAAATCGAAAATTACCAGAAAAATTTCGGCTACAGATTTATTATTAGTATAGATTATATTATATTATATTATATTATATTATATTATATTATATTACATTATATTATATTATATTATATTATATTATATTATATTTTATTATATTATATTATATTATATTATATTATATTATATTATATTATATCATATTATATTATATTATATTATATTATATTATATTATATAAAAAGTGTGTTGATAACGGATTTACCCCGATAAGTAAGTTTTCAATTTGTTATGGGGGCTCTTGAATCTCAGGAGGAACAAATTTTATTTTACAACAGCGCAACATAATCTGCTTGGCTCATTACCCAAATTTTTTGCATTGCATTTATTGCATATATATTTTATGTATTTTAACTCGATTCAATTGAGCATAGTTAAAATTTGGATTATAAAATAATGGAATGCTAAGCTAACATATTAATACTGCATACTAAATCAATACACTCTCGTTGTTCGTTAATTCTCTCAGATAAACATTATTTTAAGAAATACAGGAAACGAATACACAGAATAGAATAGCCTATCAAGTTTTCTGTGCATAAGAAGCTATTTTAATCTTACCTGTCCTCAATTCACTCACAAGTTACTGTAATTACATTATAGCATTATGTCCATCTAGAGAAACTACACTTTCCAATGATGAAATAATAATTAATTACACAAATCGGTTAATTTAGCTTCCGATATTGCTTCATACAAACACAGAAACATTTTCTGTAGGCTATGATTCATAGCTTTCGATTGTTGTTGACCGAGGCCCCTTATAGACGGAGTCATTTGTTTATTTCATTACACGGCCTCAGATGGCAGTTATTTTAATTTTAAAACTCATTTATCTCATTAAATATCAGTCCTATCAAAATTTTTCAAAGAGTAAACATTATCGGAAATGATTTTTAAAGAAATTTTTGTTATGTAACATTTTTCACAAAAATCAATAATAAGCGAGATATTTCGATTTATTTAATTGAGGCCCCCTTATAACCCCCCTTTTAATTAATGTATTTTGAATGCCATATAGCCTATAATCTAAGTTACAACGAACGTAATTTATATTCCAATTTTCATCGAAATACGTTCAGCCATTATCGCGTGAAAAGGTAACAAACATACAGACAGACAGACATACAAACAAAAATTTCAAAAAAGCGATTTTCGGTTTCAGGGTGGTTAATTATATATGTTAGGACCAATTATCTTTGGAAAATCGAAAATTACCAGAAAAATTTCGGCTACAGATTTATTATTATTATAGATGAATGCTACGTCAATATTTTCTGTAGTAATGCCACGAGAGGTCTGAGATTTATCTGGGAAATCCCAGAACTCAAGTGGCATTTATTAGGACTATTTCATGAATAAAATAAAAATATAAATGATATATATTCCTAAAATTCGGTCACAAATTGTTAATAATTGTACAGGGACATCATTTTATTTCTACTTCAATTTTTATTGTACCTGAGTTTTTGAATGTACTTCACTCCCACCCCTTCTACTAATGCAGTTCCAACTGTCTTCCATACAGAACCAAGGCCGCATATTGTAAACAGCACTGAGTTAGTGAGTATAGTACTTTCCAGAAATATGTTCGCGTTTTCCAATGACGAAAGAGCTTTCAATATTGAATCATATTTTCGCACAGATACTGTCCGTTTGCCTACGTCGCATCCCGATTTTCCCCACCCGTTTCTGCTCGCCCCTCTGTAAAAGCTGGGCTGTCTTAGCTCTTTTCTGAAAACATTAATTTCTGTTAGGAATTGGACGTTTACGTAATATTATACAACTGTTTAAAATAACTTAAAAGGGCCTCGTTAAGTAATTGTCATGTGACTTCTCCCCTTTCTACGATCCTGCGGCATAACCACTTGGACGGACAGTAGATAGCATGTCTGAGTAATTTTATCTATGCGGGTCGGGCAGAAGTGAAGATTGAATTTACAGTACGTAAGATACTCTTTTATAGAGTAGGTACAGAATTATTTCAACATGAGTTACTAGTACGAAGGACGAAACTGGTAATTGGAATTAGATGCAATAGTCTATAGTGCAATAATATGCACAAAAGAACTGAAGCTTGTATCGAAATGAACGGCCACCATTTTAAAAAATGTGTTTAAATATCCATATTATGATCATTTTTCAATTGAACTTCATTCTCTATATTGTACGCTAATGTGCTATAGCTAGTATAATATACACTGCATAATGAATACGTTCGCATGGATAACTCAGTTCGTAAGTAAAAACACTTATTCTTAATGCAGTACTGTATTTTGATTAAACAAAAAGCTAATGAAAATTATCGAACTCAAAATCGCGATATTTCCTAGATTACGTAAATGGATGAACTACTTTTCTTCCTTCCTATACCTAGTAGAGTGATTTGTGTTTTACGCCAGTATCATCGAACTCCAGTCTTGGAGGGGGGAGCAAGCGGTGTTTCCGGTTCTCTAAAGGTATAGACAGGTTAATATTAAAAATTTTAGTAAAAATAAAATGATGTCCCTGTATATGTACGAATACTTAACGTATTCAGACATTGTGAAGTCGAAAGAGATGAATATCGATTGCTTCAATAAAGGAATTGGATGTTACTCAGTAGTGCCAATAGCGAAATCAAAATACAAATTTAACAATGTTAATTACATGTCCTGCAGTTTTCTCTTATTATTATAAGAGAAATACATTCTCATTATCTGCTGAAATCATAATTTAGTTTAAGCATTTTTATTATATAATTAACAAATAATAATACATTAATTAAGTGAAGAATTGTTGAAAACGCAGTTATCAAATCTGAATGAAGGAGTGTAATTTTTTTTCAGATAGTCTACAATGGGCATGGAATTACTGTAGAAGATGAAGAGGTCTGAGATTTCCAGATAAATCCACGAGCGAAGTGTATGGATTTATCTGGAAATCTCAGATCTCGAGTGACATTTATTAGGACTGTTTCGTGAATAAAATAAAAACAAAAAATAATATATCCCTAAAACTGGCTCACAAATTGTTAATAATTGTATATTCAGACATTGTGAAGTCGAGACAGATGATTATCGATTTCTGCAATATAGAAATTCGATGTTATTATTCAGTAATGCCAATTGCGAAAAGCAAAATACAGGTTTAACAATGTTAATTAGGCTACATATACTGCACTTTCTTTTTCTTATTATTATTATTATTATTATTATTATTATTATTATTATTATTATTATTATTATTATTATTATTATTATAACAGAAATGCGTTTTCATTATGTGCCGAAATTATAATTTAATTTAAACATTTTATAATATAATTACAGTACCCTGATTAATACATTAATTAAATGAAGATTTGTTGAAAACGCAGTTATCAAATCTGAATGATGGAGTGTCATTTTTTCAGATAGCCTACAATGGACATGGAATTAGAAGATGAAGATGTGGAAGTAGAATTTCACACTTTATTTAGTAGGCCTACTTCGTCGTTACATTACACACTACATCGAGAACTAAGAACCATGTAATATTGTGTGGAAGCA
The DNA here is from genome assembly GCF_040183065.1 of Periplaneta americana. Taxonomy (NCBI): domain Eukaryota; kingdom Metazoa; phylum Arthropoda; class Insecta; order Blattodea; family Blattidae; genus Periplaneta; species Periplaneta americana. The sequence goes on from NC_091125.1 coordinate 164,726,865, forward strand.
GCTATATAGCAATGCGTAAGTATCTACACTACAGCGACACATATGTTGCTAAACAGTGAAGCCATCTCTGTATAGATAATTAAAACACGTGTTTTATTACGCCATACGGAAAGTAGTTTGATCAAAGACCTTGGGTTTGATATGCGCTGATGTTATAAATTTCAACATCTCACTTTCTATTAATTGTTTAATTTCATTCACGTAATACAGATTTTATAGGTTACAAATAGGTTAGTTACCTATGGGCGCGGGAACATGTTTCAGCTGTGCCTTATTTCGACCGTTACTCCGTGCTACAGGAAAGCATTTTCCATAGTTCGACAAACGCATTCTCGCTGTAGTGTGTAACGGCACTGTAGCTGCAGCTACACAGTTCAATTTTCCATGCGCATATGCATGCAATCTAGGAAGAATATTGAAATGATCAAGTTTAAAACGTATGTTCAATTAAGATGCATGAAGATTTTGTGTCTACATGGTGCACCGTTTTGAACATCGTCTTCACTGCGTAAATATATTATTAATTACCGGTAATATTACACATCAATCTTGCACCCATTGCTTTAAAGTTGAAAGAAATGTTTAACCGTGTAGTTGCATCTTAATGTATTCATGATCGTAAATTTACGGAGAAACAGTTGGCGACAACGACTAAACAAAAGAACGACCATGCGATAAATTGATAGCGATAAATCTACCTGCAAAAATTATCGAGATTTTTGACTGTAATTGATTGGAATTAAAAATTTTCATTACACTTCATTGGTCGAATGTGGAATGATGTCATATAAACGAAATAGTCAAAATAGTATTGAAGTCTTTTGTTTCAAATATCTCGAAGAATAGCCCCCCAGAAATTAATGATATTACTCATGGTTCACCTTGTAACTTGCCGTGATATTTTTTCTTTTCCGTAATAATTTCTCCTTTCACCAGACACTGGAAAATTTTCTTTTCTCAATCGTACTATCAGGGACTGGAATGCTTTACCTGCAGACTTACTAAAGGCTTTACCAACAATCAAAAATATATTTAAAAATAGGCTTAAGGACCTTACTAATAGACGGTAATTATACACAGTATCTAAAGGGTGTAAATGATATTTTGTTATTGAAGTGTTGTATCAGTGAAGAATTATGTTGTGTCAGTGAAGTGTGTTGTGTCAGTGAAGTGTGTTGTGTAAGTGAAACGTGTTCCTGTCAGTGAAGCTTTATAGTTTATAGTGGCAGTGCAAAGTATTTGAACAGTGTAATGTTTTTGAAGTGTTAGTGAAATCAGGATAGAATCAGTGAAATGTGTCGTAGTTCCAGTGCAGTGAGTGAGTTGACAGCGAAATGAGTGTAATGTTGAAAGGTACTTGTGCAGATATGAACATATCATACTCGTGGGTTTTAGTTCGAACTTAGGTTTAAGGTACAAATTAGATTTATTTTAAATGTTATTTTAAGTGATCGTGCTTCATTTAATTTAGGATATTACCTGTTATTATTATTATTATTATTATTATTATTATTATTATTATTATTATTATTATTATTATTATTATAAATTATTGTTAGTATTAATTATTAGTATTATTATTAATTCTATTTTTAATTAATAAGTTTATTATTGTCATTATTGAGTGTAATTAGTTACCACTGCCACCGGGTATATGCCCATTGCAGTGTGAATACATACATACATACATACATACATACATACATACATACATACATACATACATACATACATACATACATACATACATACATACATACATACATACATACATACATACATACATACATACATACATACATATCGTAATGGTCGATAGAAATGCATAATAATCACGGAAAATCCGTAACAGTTGGCACCACTGTCCACGAGAAAAATTTTCTCTCTTGAAGACTCGAACAAGCTCCCATTCCGTAAGACTAGTCAAAGGACATTAATTGTTTGTACTAGTCAATTCCTTAATAAATTGCCATCAATATTACTATTACTATTTCTCATACAAAAAAAATTAATTAATTAAATACAGAAGCGGTTCTTGAAACCGCAGACGCCTGGAACATGTAACTTGTGTTCTGCTCCGAATTAGACCACGGTGTAGGGGCCGCGATTATGGTACACAAATTGCTTGTCCAAACGGCTGAGAGAACACTGGCATCAAACCCACAGACCAGTGCATAATTTATCTCTGTGTGCAGCGTTTCACGTGGCATTTAATGCTGCGTAATGACGAATTTATCACGGGCAATAGAAACCTGCAGATAAATCAGAGTCTTGGTCAGGTGGCCTCCCTGGAGCCGGAAAGATTACGACAAATGAAATATCCCGCGACGTGAAAGGTTAGTCGTCAATCACGTGATATTTTAACGAAGAAAATAACAATCATAATAAAAAATATCTCGGGATTAATAAGGCTTACTTACTTACTGGCTTTTAAGGAACCCGGAGGTTCATTGTCGCCCTCACATAAGCCCGCCATTGGTCCCTATCCTGAGCAAGATTAATCCATTCTCTATCATCATATCCCACCTTCCTCAAATCCATTTTAATATTATCTTCCCATCTACGTCTCGGCCTCCCCAAAAGGTCTTTTTTCCTTCGGTCTTCCAACTAACACTCTATATGCATTTCTGGATTCGCCTATACGTGCTATATGCTCTGCCCATCTCAAATGTCTGGATTTAGTGATCCTAATTATGTCAGGTGAAGAATACAATGCGTGCAGTTCTGCGTTGTGTAACTTTCTCCATTCTCCTGTAACTTCATCCCTCTTAGCCCCAAATATTTTCCTAAGAACCTTATTCTCAAACACCCTTAACCTATGTTCCTCTCTCAATGTGAGAGTCCAAGTTTCACAACCATAAAGAACAACCGGTAACATAACTGTTTTATAAATTCTAACTTCCAGATTTTTTGACAGCAGACTGGATGATAAAAGCTTCTCAACCGAATAATAGCAGACATTTCCCATGTTTGTTCTGTGTTTAATTTCCTCCCGAGTGTCATTTATATTTGTTATTGTTGCTCCAAAATATTTGAATTTTTCCAACTCTTCGAAGGATAAATCTCCAATTTTTATAGTTCCATTTCGTACAATATTCTGGTCACGAGACATAATCATATACTTTGTCTTTTCGGGATTTACTTCCAGCGCTATCGCTTTACTTGCTTCAACTAGAATTTCCGCGTTTTCCCTAATCGTTTGTGGATTTTCTCCTAACATATTCACGTCATCCGCATAGACAAGAAGCTGATGTAACCCGTTCAATTCCAAACCCTCTGTGTTATCCTGAACTTTTCTAATGGCATATTCTAGAACGAAGTTAAAAAGTAAAGGTGACAGTGCATCTCGTTGCTTTAGCCCACAGTGAATTGGAAACGCATCTGACAGAAACTGGCCTATACGGACTCTGCTGTACGTTTCACTGAGAAACATTTTAATTAATCGAACTAGTTCCTTAGGAATACCAAATTCAATAAACGTATCATATAAAACTTCTCTGTTAACCGAGTCATATGCCTTTTTGAAATCTATGAATAACTGATGTACTGTACCCTTATACTCCCATTTTTTCTCCATTATCTGTCGAATACAAAATATCTGGTCAATAGTTGATCTATTACGCCTAAAACCACACTGATGATCCACAATCATTTCATCTACATATGGAGTTAATCTTCTCAAAATTATATTGGACAAAATTTTGTACGACGTCAACAAAAGTGATATTCCTCGAAAGTTACTACAGTTAGTGTTGTCCACCTTCTTAAAGATAGGTACGGTTATGGACTCTTTCCATTGTTCTGGTACAATTTCCTTTTCCCAAATAGCAAATACAAGCTTATAAATTTCGTTACATAATGCGCTTCCACCCTCTTGTATTAATTCTGCTGGAATTTGATCGATACCTGGAGACTTGTAATTTTTCAGATTTTCTATCGCAATTTCGACTTCAGAAAGTGTGGGTTCGGGTATAAATGGCTCAACATAATGAACTTCATAAGTTAAACAAATCGAGAATACAAAGATGCCGAAACGTAAGTGTAATTTCGTATACACAATAAAAAAAGAGAATACCTGTTTCTCTCTGAAAGTGACGGTAGTAGTGAAGTCTTACGCACAGTCTGTAGAGCTGTGAGATATGTATTAGCAATCCCTGGCATCAACGTTTCTTCCGAAAGGATGTTTACGTTAATGAACTCTCCTTGGACTCAATACTACAGGAAGATTGAATATTTCAGCCGTTCAGAACAAAAGTGGTGTAAGTAAAAATTGGGTAATGAGGTTTAAAGTAAAAATTATGTAAAATACGGCGCAAAGTAGCAATTAATATGTCCTTCATGCTATCCACTGACTAGTAATAGTTTAAATAAATTGAATATTAATTGCTACTTTGCCCTGTATTTTACAGAATGTTTACTTTAACCCTCATTACCAGGCTTCGAGACTTTGGACCCGATTCAATAAGTTTACTGTGCATGTACTATAGGTTGTTGACTCGCTGCAGGTAGATAGAGATGTGTTGAGGTAACAACGTTGCTATTTAGAGTAGAGTACAGTAGTATGGGGAAAAAAATATATGTACATTCTGAAAGTAAATATACATTACACAATGACAATGTCAAAAGAATGTGAAAAGCATTTATTCTCCTGTTTTTTATAAGCATTTGCGTTTAATTATATACAGTGTTAATGGTGGAAATAAGCATGTAGCAATTTTAATTTTTTCATTTATCCTATTGGAAGTGCAGTTACAGTACCGAATTGCAATGTACTACAAGATACATTTTCAGTGTCTCAAACGTAAATCTTTTTCGGTTATCTGCCAAAGTTTGTACTGCAGAAAGCTGCGCTCTACGTCGCATGACGTGATAAGAGCAAAACGAAAAAACCTGACATCATTGCAGTCTCTAAGAGACAGGTTTTTAATTCTCGGGTGACTCTTGTCCACTAATTTGCTGTTTATGTTACACAATGTTCCATATCCGTTATTTTTACATAAAATTGATTTCCACTTTTGTTTTACACGTTCAGTAACCGGTGTACTTGATGTCTCTTTAATTCTTTGTGTCATTTTCTAAATTAATTTGAGGGCTTCCGGCATCTCTTGCTCTGACTTTTCTAACCGTGTAATAGTTTCAGACACAGTTTGAAAATAGGTTTGTATGAAAACCAAACTATTCGTCAGAACCTTCAAATCCAGAGCGTTTTCCTTTGCGTATTTGTTGGCATTTATTCTACAGTACCCCCCACCCACTGTACGCTTTACCACTATACTCAGTACGCCGTTATGCGGATTTCCCAATGAACTGCTCTATCGGGTCCGAAGTCTCGAAGCCTGCTCATTACCCATTTTTGACTTACACCACTTCTCCTCTCAACGGCTCATTTTGAGTATGAATTGCACGTTTTTCTAAGCATCTAATAGTTTGAGCCAAAAACATGGAACTGAAGTCAAACAGGGTGACGATTACACTAGAAAATAAAGAGGTTTAAGGCAAGGATTTTGTCCTCTCTACGCAAAAGCCCTGAGGATCACTGCAACTCGATATGATTGCAACATTTTCCATACGTTGAACGTACTTTGTTTGGCATAAGCTGGCAACAACAGACAATCCCTAGGGCGACGTGGCCATTGTTACACCACGATCATCTGCAGAACGCCATGTAATGGGGTTGTAACTACACACACGGCTACGCTCTAGGCCTCTGCTAGCTTCAAAGCCTGGGGATCGAACACGGGCAGAGCAAACGAATGAGAGACTGAATTGATTTACTGGTTGACCGACTGAATTCAATAATGACAATGAGTTACAAACTAATGTAATAATAATAATAATAATAATAATAATAATAATAATAATAATAATAACAATAACAATAATAATCATGCAATGTAAATAATTTTGCATTTTTCATTATCTTAAATACGTGTTCAAATTAATTTTTTAAATTTGTTATGTAAAATTATTGTCAGCATTATCGTAAATTGGAGCATAATATAATAATAATGATAATAATAATAATAATAATAATAATAATAATAATAATAATAATAATAATTGGTATTCCCAAGAAACTAGTTCGATTAATTAAAATGTGTCTCAGTGAAACGTACAGCAGAGTTCGTATAGGTCAGTTTCTGACAGATGCGTTTCCAATTCACTGTGGGCTAAAGCAAAGAGATGCACTATCACCTTTACTTTTTAACTTTGCTCTAGAGTAAGCCATTAGGAAAGTCCAGGATAACAGAGAGAGTTTGGAATTGAACGGGTTACATCAGCTGCTTGTCTATGCGGATGACGTGAATACGTTAGGAGAAAATCCACAAACGATTAGGGATAACACGGAAATTTTACTGGAAGGAAGTAAAGAGATATGTTTGGAAGTAAATCCCGAAAAGACAAAGTAAATGATTATGTCTCGTGACCAGAATATTGTACGAAATGGAAATATAAAAATTGGAAATTTACCTTTTGAAGAGGTGGAGAAGTTCAAATATCTGGGAGCAACAGTAACAAATATAAATAATACTTGGAAGGAAATTAAACACAGAATAAATATGGGAAATGCCTGTTATTATTCGGTTGAGGAACTTTTATCATCCAGTCTGCTGTCGAGAAATCTGAAAGTTAGAATTTATAAAACAGTTATATTACCGGTTGTTCTTTATGGCTGTGAAACTTGGACTCTCACTTTGAGAGAGGAACAGAGACTACGGGTGTTTGAGAATAAGATTCTTAGGAAAATATTTGGGGCTAAGAGGGATGGAGTTACAGGAGAATGGAGAAAGTTACACAACACAGGACTGCACGCATTGTATTCTTCACCTGACATAATTAGGAACATTAAACCCAGACGTTTGAGATGGGCAGGGCATGTAGCACGTAAGGGCGAATCCAGAAATGCATATAGAGTGTTAGTTGGGAGGCCGGAGGGAAAAAGACCTTTAGGGAGGCCGCGACGTAGATGGAAAGATAATATGAAAATGGATTTGACGGAGGTGGGATATGATGATAGAGACTGGATTAATCTTCCTCAGGATAGGGACCAATGGCGGGCTTATGTGAGGGCGGCAATGAACCTCCGGGTTCTCTAAAAGCCATTTGTAAGTTGTTGTGTTGTTTAGTGAACTGTCCGAAGACACGTTTGAACCTCTTAAGTAACACCAATAAGGCATCACTCATGAGGCAACTAGGGCATGAAATAATGGGGTAGAGTGGCCAGCCACTTTTCCCCTCCAATGCATACATCGCCGATTAGCTATATATTCCACTAATCAGACTCCAGATGCATAAAAACAATTGTTCTTCCTCTAACACATACCGTCAAGTCAGATGTTCTGCCTGATAATAGATAAACATATCAGCCAGAACGTCAATCAGAGGTACCATTTGTAAGTAAGTATAATAATAATAATAATAATAATAATAATAATAATAATAATAATAATAATAATAATAATAATAATAATAATAATCCGAGGTCGGACAGTCCATGAAGGACCATGACCGACCAGGCGGCTGCTGGCCTCACGTCCACATGTAGAAGCAGAGGTGGACGATCATCCAACCAGAATGGAGGTATCATGTGGTTAGCTCGATGATCCCCCGAGCCGTTATAGCTGGCTTTCGTAACCGGATTTCGCTACCTATCGTAGCTCCCCAAGCGCATCACGATGCTGGGTGGGCACCGGTCCCATACACTGGCCGAAAGTTCAGGAAAAAATTTCTTCTCCCATGAGGACCCGAACCAGCGTGCATTCCGTAATAATAATAATAATAATAATAATAATAATAATAATAATAATAATAATAATAATAATAATAATATAGAGGAATATGTAGCTAATCGGCGAGGTATGCATTGGAAAGGGACAGGAACTGGCCACACTACCCCATTATCTCCTGGCCTAGTTGCCTCACGAGTGATGCCTTATTGGTGTTACTTATGAGGTTCAAACCTGTCTTCGGACATTTGACTAAACAACAACAAATAATAATAATAATAATAATAATAATAATAATAATAATAATAATCATGCAATGTAAATAATTTTGCATTTTTCATTATCCTAAATAAGTGTTCAAATTTATTTTTTTAATTTGTTATGTAAAATTATTGTCAGCATTATCGTGAATTGGAGCATAATAATAATAATAATAATAATAATGATAATAATAATAACAATAATAGTAATAGAAATAATAATAATAGTAATAATAACATAGACTAATAATAATATCGTAATAATAATAATAATAATAATAATAATAATAATAAGAAGAAGAAGAACAAGAATAAGAATAATAATATTAAAAACAATAATATCGTAATAATAATAATAATAGTATAGGCTATTAATAATAATAATGATAATAATAGTAATAATAATAGTCATTAAAATAAAAATAATAATAATAATAGTAATAATAATGTAGACTATTAATAATAATAATAATAATAATAATAATAATAATAATAATAATGATAATAGTAATAATATAGTAATAAAATAATAATAATATAGACTAATAATAATAATAATAATAATGATGATAATAGTAATAATATGGTAATAAAATAATAATAATAGTAATAATAATATAAACTATTAATAATAATAATAATAATAATGATAATAGTAATAATATAGTAATAATAATTATTTATTTATTTATTTATTTATTTATTTATTTATTTAATGTGCTGTACAACAGCCAGTGGCCAATTACAGTTCAGCACAAATATAACAAAAACATAACAAAAATAATTATTACACATAAATATAATTACAATTAATTACAATAATGACGATGAATGGATAACTGAGAATACTATGAGACAATGTTAATTGAGTATAATGCCTAAAAGAATACATAAATGATAAATCGTTGCCAAGCGCAAACAAAGTCTATACATTGAAGGGATCGAATTCGCAGCCATGCATGTTGGCATTTTTAATGCATCTGGAGACTGGTGAAAGAAATTTCGAATTTCTAATATAGAAAAGTTTGTGGGCTCTCATATCTTTTGTTGGAATACGTAAGGTAATATTGTTTAAGAAAGAGTCACAGGATATATCACCTTTGAGGACTTTACAAAAGAACAGATAATCTAGCTCATGGCGTCTAGCATATAGATTTTGACAATTAAAATATTCACATTTTCTCTCATAACTATACCCGGAATTAATGGGCAGAAATCTGAATGAACATAAGGATATAAATTTTCTTTGTATATTTTCTAATTTAGCCGAGTCCGTAGTTGTAATCGAGTTCCAAACTACAGATGCATATTCGAGTTTCGATCGCACCAATGTATAGTATAGCATTAAAAGAGAACCGGGCGTGGAAAAAGAATAAGTTATTGACCGTATTATTCCTAGCATTCTGATTGCGTGATTGTAAATGTAATCAACGTGACTATGAAAATACAATTTACTGTCAAAGAATATTCCCAAATCTTTTACGCAATCCGTTCTGTTAATTAGTACATTATTTAGATAATAATTAAATTTCAGTGAAGAAGTTTTTCTAGAAAAGATTATTACATTAGTTTTGGATTCGTTAATTTTCATACCATTGTCTTCCGACCATTTAGCGACTGAATTAATGTCACATTGAAGTGATTGACAGTCAGTACTACTTTTGATTGTACGAAAAATTGTTAAATCGTCTGCAAATAATAAACAGTCAGAACTTATTCTTTTGCATATATCATCTATGAATATAATAAATAGGAGAGGTCCTAAAGTAGATCCCTGCGGGACTCCGCAATTTATATTATAAGAATAAGAGTGTACCGTATATTAAACAGTCTTACACGTGAAACTCTATTACTTAAATAATTTTCGAACCACTTTACGTAGCTTACAGAACGGCCAATATTTTCTAACTTATGAAGAAGGATATAGTGCGGAACTACATCAAAAGCTTTGCTGAAATCAAAATATATTGAATCAGTTTGTCCCTGCATTTCAATTATTGGTACAATTTGATTTAGATATGTGACCAGGTTAGTGACAGTGGATTTAGTTTTAGTAAATCCATGTTGTGAAGAATTGAGCTTGTTTTTCACATAAAACGATATATGTCTGTGAATAATGGTTTCAAAATTTTTTGAAAAGTTATTTAGGATCGAGATAGGTCTGTAGTTTCTGACATCATTTCTTTTTCCGTTTTTAAATATAGGAATAATTGCAGCTTGTTTCCATAGTGAGGGAAATTCACCATTTTTCAAACTAATATTAAATATGTGGGCTAAAAGAGGAATAAATATATTAGAGCATCCTTCAATTATAAAATTTGGAATACCGTTAGTGCCAGTTCTTTTTGTTGGTTTAAGTTTTTTAATTGCTTTACGAACGTCATCATGTGTTACTTTAGGTATAGGTAATGAGTCTGTTATATTCGTAATAATGTTTTCATATGTATGGCTGTGTTTAGTCTGAACAGATTTGAAGTGATCAGCAAAAGCATTGACAATGTCTAATTGATCTGTGATGTGTTTATCGTTAAGAATTAATTCAGAGGGATAATTATCTGTCTTCCGAAATGATTCAACATATTTCCAAAACTTTTTTGGTTCCGTTTTAAGATTTTCATTAATATTTTGAAGCCATGATAATTTATCCGATTTAATTTTAGATGTCACAAGTTTTCTATAGTAGGAAAATGTTTGATAATAAAATTCAGTTTTGAATTTTTTATATTTTTTATGTGCATGGTCTTTCTTTCTAATAAGTTTACGTAAGGTGTTAGAAAACCATTGTGGATAACTAGACCTTTTGACTCGAGTGACAGGAACTGCCTGGGATATGACACTATTAACTACTGAACATAGTGAGCTAGCTGCATCGTTAACATCGACAGCTTGGTAAACACAGGACCAATCGTAATTATATAGACTCCAATATAAGTTCAAGTAATCACCTTGAGAATAATTTGGGAAAGAATTTTGTTGATTCTGGGGAGAAAAATTTAGTGTGACTTCAAGAGTTATTGTTAAGGGAGGATGATAGTCATCCTGCAAGACTAGCGAGTAATAATAATAATAATAATAATAATAATAATAATAATAATAATAGTAATAATAATATAAACTATTAATAATAATAATGATAATAATAGTAATAATAATAGTAATAATAATATAAATTAATAATAATAATAATAATAATAATAATAATAATGATAATAGTAATAATATAGTAATAAAAATTATAATAATAGTAATAATATAGACTAATAATAATAATAGTAATAGTAATAATAATAATAATAATAATAATAATAATAATAATAATAATAATAATAATAATTACAACAGCTAGCACGGTAACCACTAGAGCTGCGAAGAGGAAAATATCGAGTATGATAAAAGAAGGTAGAAAAAATGTTTAAATTTGTTCCACGGTTGAAGCTGATGACAAATAGGGAGTAATGAAAGCCGTATAAAACAGCTGTGCTCCACGTAATGGCAAAAAGGCTACTCAAATATACAGCAGACTTTGTTCTGTTCTTGGAAGCTATTTCAATTTCACGTCTATTGCAATATATTCCCCTTGGCAGCAGATTCTATTTTAATTTAAGCTTTTCCTTGCACTGTCTAGTCGTGTATGTATTCTCAAGTGGAGCTCCGACATAATCATTCTCTAAGTTCCCTTTCCCAGTCCTATTCTCTTTGCACTTTATGGCGAATCTAGGAGCAAGCATTCCTCCTCCAATAGCGTGCCACGTTTTGTGACAAATCACTCTCATCGTTTGCATTTGCAGAAAATACTTTTTCCACTACATAACATATTTCCGCTCATTTATCTCTGTTGAAATACTATTTTCAAGTGTTGGTAATAAAATGCAGCACTTTTTATCACGATATCGCATTTACAAGAGTTCGACAGAACAATAATTGGAAACAAGAATGCTTCTGTCACTGTACAAAATTTAGTAAAGTACTTTTTAAGTGTAATTTTCAACTATGCCGAATTTGATTTCATGTTTACTGAAAAATAATAATTATAAACATTTATAGATATAATGTGAACTGGTAATGGGAATTACTGGAAATCGGCTGAACAGATTTTAATAAATAACACCTCATTGTGAAGCTCAACGTTTTTCAGAAAAATAGTCGTTTTCAGTGAAATGTCAATTTTTCAATATAATTTTCCTATTATCCAAAATCCATCTGTCGTCAGTTTTGAGAAATAGCTAATTGCATTTCAGAATAAAACAAAACACACACTACAGTAAACAATATTACACGAAGGCCATGATCTGCAAGAATGCTGACATATTTAGAGCTCAAATTAAATTTGTTATTAGAAACATAACTTACTAAAAATAATTTACAGGTTCGATTCTGTGGTGTGTAATTTTCTGGGTACAGTTGTGTATTGGATATTAAAAATTACAAAATTTGAGGTGGTTTGATGACATTATTACCATTAGAAATGAAATATTATTGTAGTTAATGCCATGATGTGACTATTTTTCATTAATTATACATATTAATGCTATTGATGATTTGAAAGTGAAACGTTTTGGGGTTATATAAGTAGATGTAGAGAATAACTTAAATTAGATTTTGATTTCTATATTTTACTGAGTGGCGGCTATATAGTATATATAGTATAGGCCTATGTTACTGAAAGCTATAAAACTTACGTAAGATAATAATATTATTAAAAATCATGTATTTTTATAGTTATTAATCAAGTGGGGTTGGGTCTTTTTCATATATTTAATGGCGGTGTGGTGTAGATATTTATATGCGTGGTTCTCTTCAGTATTGGCTCGAGAGAAAGTATCTTTCATTATTATGGAAGCACATTGTGCGATATTCCTTCTATTATTAATACTATTATTATTATTATTATTATTAATTATTATTATTATTATTATTATTATTATTATTATTATTATTATTATTACTATTATGGAAGGAAATAACTTTCAGAATGTCTGGTATTCTTCATTGAAAATAAATCTGAAAAATGTTTATTTGAACGTCTAATGAACTTAGTTTGCAGCATTTGCTGCACAAGCCACTAGTAAGAATATAATCATTACGTTCTCCAGGAAATATATATTGTGCGAGATAGTGCCTATTTGCTTGTTTTCCGCACAGAACCTATACGCGGTAAGTGTGAAATACCACATTCAGTATTCCCAACGTAACACACACAACAATTTCCCTCTTCTTACCGCTTAAGCGCGACATTCATTTTACTGCTTTAGGCTTTTAACATATTATTTTTAGAGACGTTTAACATAGTAATAATTATAAATTGGAAACTTACCACTGAAATTTCACCTAAATTGCACTGTTAATTATTGTTTTTAAATATTTACAAAAATTAAGTAAAGTCTACTACTCCACGAAACTTATTGCATTCCTGATACAAGTAACATTAAGGAAGCCGTGAAAAAAATCAACAAGATTCCAGATGCGGATGTTATTACTGCAATATGTTATATAAATAATATTGTTAAAATATTTAAATGAAAAATAAATCATTACATAACCTTGCCGTTTGTTTTAAGTTCGCATTTATAGACTGGGGGAAAAAAAGACAGACGTATATCACGGCCTGCTGGAGTATAGTAAACACAGAAAACATTTTATAGCAACAATGTTGAAGAAAGATGTTTTGGTTTTCCGAAGTTGCCGTCATTAAACAGAAACCAACATGGATATTTCATTGCAACTAATTAGAAATTCGTCTTTCAGGTATGTAATAAACGATCTTCGCACAAAATAATGTACGATACACGAGCGGTATGTTTGTTTTCATGTTCTCGGAAATTAAAAAAGCTCAACTACGTTTCGCTTTTTCAATCTTTTCCTCGACCATGAAAACGTCAACATACCGCTCTTGTAACGTATATTACTATTCTACAGCTATGACAAGATGAAAATATCCAAAAATATTACATAACATTTAACGCCACGAAGCTCTAAATCATGGTAAAGTAGCTAAAGCTTAGAATATTAGAGCAGATCCCATGTGTCATTTCGTATAATCAATTCGTATACACAAACAGTCACTGTAACACGTGTTGATACATAGACTGATCCAGCTTATAACACTCGCTGTGGCTTTGTTTTCATCTGCAGATGTTTCATAGCGGATGTCACGATTAGACAATGCGTTGCGGGAAATGGCTCCTTTTTCTTATTATATAACCGATATTAACTCTGTTGCCATGCAACCATTTCATATTATGACTAATTTACAAACAAAACACTGTTAGAATAAAAATCCTTTTTCACATTAAAATAACCGATATTATCTCTGTTGCCATGCAACCATTTCATATTATGACTAGTTTACAAACAAAACACTGTGAGAATAAAAATCCTTTTTCATATTAAAATAACCGATATTAACTCTGTTGCCGTGCAACCATTTCATATTAAGGCTAGTTTACAAACAAAACACTGTGAGAAAATAAAAATCCTGTTTCATATTAAAATAACCAATATTAACTCTGTTGCCGTGCAACCATTTCATATTAAGACTAATTTACAAACAAAACACTGTGAGAATAAAAATCCTTTTTCATATTAAAATAACCAATATTAACTCTGTTGCCGTGCAACCATTTCATATTAAGACTAGTTTACAAACAAAACACTGTGAGAATAAAAATCCTTTTTCATATTAAAATAACCAATATTAACTCTGTTGCCGTGCAACCATTTCATATTAAGACTAGTTTACAAACAAAACACTGTGAGAATAAAAATCCTTTTTCATATTAAAATAACCGAACTTAACTCTGTTGCCATGCAGCCATTTCATATTAAGACTAGTTTACAAACAAAACACTGTGACAATAAAAATCCTTTTTCATATTAAAATAACCTATATTAACTCTGTTGACGTGCAACCATTTCATATTAAGACTAGTTAGAAACAAAACACTGTGAGAATAAAAATCCTTTTTCTTGTTAAATAACAGATATTAACTCTGTTGCAATGCAAACATATCATGTTAAGACTAGTTTATAAACAAAACACTGTGAGAATAAAAATCCTTTTTCATATTAAAATAACCGATATTAACCCTAGGATGCATAACATGGGTCCATTGGACCCGGCGGAATATTTAATAATTATTATCTAAGTAACTAATTCACATTGTGACTCCACCCACTAGGTATGCTACTCTTGTTACTTCCTTTATACACCTGTAGCACATTTGTTATTTTATTCTTTTATTTTATGTATGTTTTTTATTCGTGTTCATATATACTACACTTTTATATAACGTGGGTCCAATAGACCCGTTGCTTAAATTGTTTTATTATCGTAAATATTATTGCAGTCTGCCATCTAAACAGAATCCTATGAACTACTAAACATATTTTCATGAGTTGGCAAGACTTCTACAGCTGGAAAGTGAAATTTCGGACGACGTTAGGAATATACATATATCTCCAGAAATTGATGACAATACTCCGGATGAAGATGAAGTTTCTTCTGCAGAACTGGATAGTGATGGTGTGAGCATGAGATGAAGTCTGGATGCTTGTTTGACACCAGTCGATAATCAAAACACATAGAGGAGAATATATTGTTCTTAGTGGGATAAAATGGAGGACAGAAACCCCTGCTCAGAGTAAACCTCCTGTCTATAACTTTGTAAGATTTATATCAAGTCCTTCAAGGGCTATAGGAACTGCTACTCTCAGAGCTGTCTGGGATTTATTTTTCCCACAGAATATTTTGGATGAAACTGTGAGATGTATCAACTTAGAAGCAAAAAGGTTCTATCTACTAAAGAAAATAAAATGGCAAGAAGTATCAATAGATGAAATGGTTGCTTTTCTTGGAATTTTGTTGCATATGAGAGCAGACAAATCTTGGAATGTTCCAATAAGAGAATTTCTTCCTGGTAAATTTTCCAATCCATTTTACAGAGCTACAATGCGTGTGAATCATTTTGAAGCTATGGGACGATTTTTAAGGTTCGATGATAAGAGAACACGAAATGTTAGATCACAAACACATAAACTTGTTCTTATTTCTTATGTGTGGCAAATATTTACGGAACAGTACAGAAAAGTAATGGTCACACAACCAAATGTCACAATATACGAATAGCTGGTTTTCTTTAGAGGCCGTTGTAGTTTTGTACAATATATGCCAAAGAAGCCAGCGAACTACGAGATCAAAATTATGTGGATGTATGAAGCAGCAACTGGTTATACCATTCACGGGATTGTATATTCACGGGGAAAAAATAGGAGAACCGCCACAGAAGGATTTCGCTCTCAATATTGAGAAGTTTCTAAATCGCTGTGTACTTGGTAGAGCCCGAAATATCACCATGGACAACTATATTACAAATATACCTTTGGCGCAATATATGTTGGAGAAGAAAGTGACAATTGTAGGATCAATTAGGCAAAAACAAGAGCGACATTCGAAAAGAAATGAAATCCAATGAAAAATCGACCAGTGAACAAGTGTATTTGTATTTCACAAGGACATGACAATAGTTAGTTTTTGCCCAGAGAAAAACAAAAGCGCTATTCTGGTAAGTACTATGATAATGATGTTCACGAACATCACCCAAAAAGAAACAAGAAATTGTAAAATTCTACAGTCGCACTAAGGGTGGTGTTGATGTAATGGATCAGAAAGTACACACTTGTAAAATGCAAACCAAACGCTGGCCCATGGAGCTTTGGTGTAACATTTTGGACGTTAGTGCTCTTAATGCATTCATTCTGTATTGTATCCAGCACCCCAGATACCATAAAGGACTTTTACACAAGTGGAGACTATTCATCAAAGAGATGTCAATGAAAATGGTCCAACCATACATGATTAGAAGATCGTTCAATCTCCGTCTGCGTAAGTCGATTTATGTGGACATGGAAAAGTGCATCACTAACCTAGGTAGTAGTGTGCAAAGTAACGACAACAGTAGCGGCAACCATCAAAACAAGAACAGGAGATGTTTCCTATGTCCTACAGCGACAGATAGAAATACCAAATCTATCTGCTACAAGTGTACAAATAATGTTTGTCAGGAGCATAGTACAGTCGTGTGCAATGATATGATATACCTGTACTTGTGTGGTTATTCCTTACTGTTTTTCTTCTTCTTCTACCTCGTGGAAACATTACATTTTTATCTTATATAAATAAATATATGTGTTTGTGTTGTCTTGGCGTCATGGCGTAAAGCATCCTGCCTAGGACTCGCGTTATGGAATGCACGCTGATTCGAGTCCTCATGGGGAAAGACATTTTCTCATGAAATTTCGGCCAGTGTATGGGACCGGTGTCCAACCAGCATCGTGATGCACTTGGAGAGCTACGATAGGTAATGAAATCCGGTTACGCAAACCAGCTATAACGGCTGGGAGGATCATAGTGCTAATCACACGATACCTCCATTCTGGTTGGATGATCGTCCATCTCTGCTTCGGCATGTGGGCGTGAATCCAGTAGCCGGCTAGTCGGTCTTGGCACTTCGTGGGCTGTAGCGCCACGGATTATTTATTATTATTATTATTATTATTATTATTATTATTATTATTATTATTATTATTATTATTATGTGTTTGTGTTGTAATAAGAACAACTTATTTTCACTCGCCACTTAGTTATAAAACTATATTATTTTCTTTGCCCAAAGAAAAACATTAGGAACTTACATTATTATCTTGTAGAAATAAATGAATATAATTATATATTGGTATATTCATATGTTACCTAGTTATAAAATTGTATATTATTTTCCACAATTAGAACCCCTAAATTCAAATTAAATTAAATAATAGATTAATATTATTCCATTTTTATGTGTAATTCTTCATTAAATAGCATACGGGTCCAATGGACCCATGTTATGTAAATGTGTAGGAAAAGTAGCTCATGCATCCTAGGGTTAACTGTGTTACTATGCAACCATTTCATTTTAAGACTAGTTTATAAACAAAACACTGTGAGAATAAAAATCCTTTTTCATATTAAAATAACCGATATTAACTGTGTTACTATGCAACCATTTCATTTTAAGACTAGTTTAGAAATAAAACACTGTGAGAATAAAAATCCTTTTTCATATTAAAATAACCGATATTAACTCTGTTACCATGCAACCATTTCATTTTAAGACTAGTTTACAAACAAAACACTGTGACAATAAAAATCCTTTTCCATATTAAAATAACCGATATTAACTCTGTTGTCATGCAACCATTTAATATTAAGACTAGTTTACAAACAAAACACTGTGACAATAAAAATCCTTTTCCATATTAAAATAACCGATATTAACTCTGTTACCATGCAACCATTTAATATTAAGACTAGTTTACAAACAAAACACTGTGACAATAAAAATCCTTTTCCATATTAAAATAACCGATATTAACTCTGTTGTCATGCAACCATTTAATATTAAGACTAGTTTACAAACAAAACACTGTGACAATAAAAATCCTTTTCCATATTAAAATAACCGATATTAACTCTGTTGTCATGCAACCATTTAATATTAAGACTAGTTTACAAACAAAACACTGTGACAATAAAAATCCTTTTCCATATTATAATAACCGATATTAACTCTGTTGCCATGCAACCATTTAATATTAAGACTAGTTTACAAACAAAATACTGTGAGAATAAAAATCCTTTTCCATATTAAAATAACCGATATTAACTCTGTTGCTATGCAACCATTTAATATTAAGACTAGTTTAAAAACAAAACACTGTGAGAATAAAAATCCTTTTCCATATTAAAATAACCGATATTAACTCTGTTGCCATGCAACCATTTAATATTAAGACTAGTTTACAAACAAAACACTGTGAGAATAAAAATCCTTTTTCATATTAAAATAACCAATATTAACTCTTATTTCCATGCATCCATTTCATATTAAGACTACTTTACAAACAAAACACTGTGAGAATAAAAATTTGTTCTTGTTAAATAAGCGATATTAACTCTGTTGCCATGCAACCATTTCATATTTAGACTAATTTAGAAACAAAATACTGTGAGAATAAAAATTGTTTTTCATATTAAAATAACCGACATTAACTCTGTTGCCATGCAAGCATTTCCTTGCTGCTGATATTAAGGCTAGTTTACAAACAAAAGACGTGAGAATAAAATTCTCAAGCAAAAATACATAATATTTACCGATAAGTATTTCGGTTTTATCTTATATCTCCGAAATGAGAAGAAACCGAAAAACGTTTCCTCATGTGGACGGGCATGTACACACACTTACATAGGTACTATTTCAAAGCGAAATTGTGAAATTTATTCCTGTAATCGCATGGAAAAAGTAATTTTTTTCAAGAAATATATAGATTTAATACACAAATGTCTTAAGAGTCTTTAAAATCAGCCTTAATTTCATTATGGTACAGTAAGTATGAAAGCGTACAGCGAAAAGAAAAATAATTATTACATTGGCATGACTCAACTCTGGTTACAATACAACACAAGTAACTCTTCTATTTTTTCTGGCACAAGATTATACCTTCTACAAGTTAAAATTGTTTTGTAAGATTTAGGCCTAGACGTACCCATGAATTTGTAAGAAAAGAAAAACGAAGTAGAAAAAGAAATCGATGGTAGAAACCCATCTGAAACACTAATTTAAGCGTATTACACGTATGTAAGTAGATAGGGTAACACTGAAGACCTTCATTGGATTCGATAGAATGAGCAAAATTCGAATAGGAACCGTTATTTCATTTTGGTTCCTCGAATTTATTGACAATACGATTTCAATGACTCTAATGGCAATTTGGGGTAAAATGCGTCATTAGTATAGCCACAAACAAAACAAAATCATACTCTGAATCCAATGTTCACCATCCTCCTCACACGTATTGAGACGGATATTCAGGGGGTGGTGAGGATTATGTTTTGTCTCTCATTGGCGAAACAGTTGAAACTCAAATGGCTTTACTCGCGGATTTCATTCATGTTCCGCAATGATGTCACTTGTTTTACTGTAAAAGTAAGCCCAGTTTACATGATCATAAGTTAATATTGTACAACAATATAGAAATTAACCTTGAGTTATAATGTTCAGTTGTAAATAACTCATTGTAAGTGACTTTCATACAGCGGACCTTAATAAATTATGTAACGTAATAGGAGGGTTGCATAAAACTTAACAGGAAGGACACGTGAATCACTCTGTATATGACATCACAATATTATTTTAACCATTCTGCATACGATCTTCACCCAATGAAGACAAACTCACGTCAGTTTATACCTTCCTCATTGCATTCTCTGTCCGTATAAAGTTCTGATTTCAGATATCTTGCGGAGGTGAATACAGAACATCGTTGCAACGAAATTAAACTTGTGAATAACTTTGTCTAAGTTCTGTAAAGTGACAGAAATGCTAGCCGAATAAAGCGTCACGTTCAGACATTAAACTTTTCTATGAACTGGAAATAAAACATTTGAAACGCATCCTGCTATGCTATCTGTATTTGAATATAAAGCATAAAAATGCTATTTTTATTATTATTGTTCCACTGGCTGACTTCGAATGAAAGACATGTAATCCCTGATGTTATATGATACTTTTTTTTCAACAATAAAATGGATATTTTTCCATATAAATGTTTCAAATAACTTGGTGGCAACGTGTATGCAAAGCCAATTGCCTAATTGTGAATTCCAAAGTTATATTTTATGGTCACGTCTAGTGGAATCCGCAATAAAGGCCACTGTTGACAGAGTAGCTCCTATACAAGAATTTGGAGGTTGGTAATACATTACTGAGCCCAGAGAGTCCATAAAATAAATCCTACCGCAATATTAATGTCCACATCATGGAAATGTGTATTTCAGACAGATATAAGTTAAAATATCGTGTTTCTAAATTTTTGTATGGACGAAAATCAGTATATAAGAAAATCATGGGGATTTTTATAGACAGAGAAAAGCTTTTGTGCGAGATCGTGCATATTTGCTTGGTTTCCGTACAAAACCAATCCGCGGAAAGTCTAAAATTCCACATTCAGTATTCCCAACCTAACACACATAACAATTTCCCTCTTCTTACCGCTTAAGTGACATATTGATTTTACTCCTTTAGGCTTTTAACATATTATTTTTAGAGACGTTCAATATAGTAATAATTATAAATTGGAAACTTACCACTGCAATTTCACCTAAATTGCACTGTTAATTATTGTTTTTAAATATTTGCAAAAATTAAGTAAACTCTACAACTCCACTAAAGTTACTGCATTCGTGATGCAAGTAACACTAAGGAAGCCGTGAAAAAATCAACAAGATTCCAGACTCATCATAGACTGGGGGGAAAAAAGACAGACGTTTATAACGGCCTGCTGGAGTATAGTGAACACAGAAAACATTTTAAAGCAACAATGTTGAAGATAGATATTTTTGTTTTGCAAATTTTCCGTCATTGAACAGAAACCAAGATGGAGATTTCATTGCAACTAATTAGAAATTCCTCTTTCAGGTATGCAATAAACTGTCTTCGCACAAAATAATGTACGATACACGAGCTGTATGTTTTCTTTCAATTCTCGGAAATTAAAAAAGCTCAACTACGTTTCGCTTTTTCAAACTTTTCCTCGAACATCAAAACTTCAACATACCGCTCTTACTATTTCCATCCACAACGTTTACAAAAATAGCTGTCCTCTGCTACCATGGAGACACCAAAATTTTAGGCCAGCTGTGTAACAAATGAATGTCATGATACATATACCATAGTCTAGTATATACAGTCACGAAGCTTGAGTTGTGAGGGTGCTAGGAACAATAGACTGTGCCGGTACTATTTTACAATTGTCTGTAATGAGGCGATATTAGCGATTCTAGTGGTTAGCAACTATCTATGGATGCATATTTACTACGTAATGAGCTTCGTGACTGTACATACTAGACTGTGCTTATACTTCATACGTTCTAATATATTAGCCCGCCGAGTTAGCTCTGTCGTAGCGTGTCTGTCTCCAGACTAGCCGGCCCGGGTTCGATTCCCGGCGGAGTCAGAAATTTTCTTGTAAAATTTCTACCTCGGGACTAGGAAAGATGGCGGTGCACAACTTCTAATCACTAAAATTATGCACCAATATGCCTGGGTTAAATCCCAAATCTCTCTGCAGTGCATATGAAGAGAAGGCATATATCACTGTTGATAGTGATTAGTCCGTCAGATGGGGACGTTAAGCCTGGCGTACCCCTTATTCGACAGGAGTAGGCTACGTGCTGGAACCGGTTTTCCCTTCTCCTTTCCTCATTTTCATCATCCTCAAAGATTCTCTACGCTAACACATATACATACACTCACATATACGACGTAACTCTCGACAGATATAGGCCTACACCATGCATAGCGTGGGCCGCTGAAGTGGTGTGCAGCTTGGAAATGGATAGGACCTACAGTCCCGATCTATCCATAATATGCGAAACCCGAATCACACAAATAGGAGGATAAAATATAAACCATAAAGAACATAGCTGTTTGATTCATCACTCTCCCAGTCTCATCCCTTTTGTCTCTTATGCATATTACATTGCTATAATCCTAATTCGATAAAAGTGTGAAAAACTCAAACATATCGACAGTGTTTAGGTAAATGGGCTCAACTTTAATTTTTTTAAATGTGACTGTAATGCTGTAATGACTTAAAATTTAACTACAAAACTTAAAGATATGTTTTTCGACAATAATGTTTACATTCCTTAATATAAATTAACTTTATACATCTTGATTACAAAACTTTTAACACTATATTACTTCGGAACCTCCGGGTTCCTTAAAAGCCAGTAAGTAAGTAAATAAGTAAGTAAGTAAGTACCGGTAAGTAATTAAGTAATTAAGTAAGTAAGTAAAGTAAGTAAGTAAGTAAGTAAGTAAGAAAGTAATTAAGTAAGTAAGTAAAGTAAGTAAGTAAGTAATTAAGTAAGTAAGTAATTAAGTAAGTAAGTAAAGTAAGTAAGTAAGTAAGTAATTAAGTAATTAAGTAAGTAAGTAAAGTAAGTAAGTAAGTAAAGTAAGTAAGTAATTAAGTAATTAAATAAGTAAGTAAAGTAAGTAAGTAAGTAATTAAGTAAGTAAGTAAGTAAAGTAAGTAAGTAAGTAAAGTAAGTAAGTAAAGTAAGTAAGTAAGTAAGTAAAGTAAGTAAGTAAGTAAATAAGTAAGTAAGTAAAGTAAGTAAGTAAGTAAAGTAAGTAAGTAAGTAAATAAGTAAGTAAGTAAGTAATAATAATAATAATAATAATAATAATGATTTATTTTAGCTGGCAGAGTTAAGGCCGTAAGGCCTTCTCTTCCACTCAACCAGCAAAAAGTGTATATACATATGCATGAACTTACAAAGAATTCAACAATTTGATTTAGATGAGAGTTACATGTATACAAGAGTTATTTACGAATTAAACAACAAAATACTATGAACTATTAAT
Organism: Periplaneta americana; assembly: GCF_040183065.1. Classification (NCBI taxonomy): domain Eukaryota; kingdom Metazoa; phylum Arthropoda; class Insecta; order Blattodea; family Blattidae; genus Periplaneta; species Periplaneta americana. The sequence continues at coordinate 164,750,322 of NC_091125.1, forward strand.
TAAACACTGAAATAAACTGTGTAGCAGAATTAAACTAAAATACATAGAATGTTAATATATTTCAAATAATATTAGATAATAGAAAGAGATTATTATGAGACAATTAAAATACAGCACAATCAGGATGATGTCTAAAGAAAAAAGTAACAATGTAGTCAGTGATAGTTTAAACCAGTATGATTGGAGTGAAATGCTAATAAGGTTATCTTTTAAGCTGTTCTTAAAGGTGTTTGTTGTCTTGCAGCCCCTAATACTTTGTGACAAGGAATTCCATTGACGCGAGGTGGATACTGTAAAAGATGAGGAATAACAAGATGTTCTATGAAGAGGTATATTTAGCGTGCCACAGATATGTGATCTGGTATTTACGTCGTGGTTAGAGTATAGATAAGAGAAACGAGACGAAAGGTAATTTGGTGTTGAGGTGTGTAGAATTTGAAAGAGTAAAGACAAAGAGTGTAAAATTCTGCGTTCTTTAAGTCGGAGCCACGAGAGACTTGCGAAGGACGGTGATATGTGATCATATCGTCTGATGTTGCACACGTATCTGACGCACATATTTTGAGCTCGCTGTAACTTGACTGACAATTCAGAACTTAGGTCACTTAACAAAACGTCATAATAATCGAAGTGCGGCATTACTAGGGTTTGTACTAGGGTAAGTTTTAGTTGCTGGGGCAAGAAGTTTCTCAAGCGACTCAAACAGTGAATGGAGAAACAGATTTTTTTTATCGTTTCTTTAACTTGAAAATTCCAACTTAGATTATTATCAAAAAAGAAGCCAAGATTTTTTACGACAGATGAATAAGGGATTAGCGTGTTGTTAAGGGTAACAACTGAAAGATTACTGTTATTAAGGGAGTTAACTAAACGCTTATGTCTAATAATTATGGCTTGTAAGTAAGTAAGTAAGTAAGTAAGTAAGTAAGCATTGGCCATCATCAGAACTGGTTGTTTCTGGTGTTGGCGCCTTTTGTTTTTTTGTGGGGGTGTGTTTGTGTAGTGTAATGTGGAGTCAAAGAATGTGTGTGTTCTGAAATTGAGTTGTGTGTTGAGAATTTCTATTTTTAAATGTGTTTTTGTGTGTCTGTATATTTCGTATTGTTCTAGTGTGTTTAGTTTCTGGCTTTTTGGTTGGATGTGTAGAATTTCCATGTCTGTGTCGATGTCTCTGTATACAACCCCAACATAGGGGAGGCCGGGGTATTGGCGAACACATAGGCACATGATGCAAAAATTGCTAATATTAAGACACGTTTCACAAATTCCATAGTGTTAACGTATAGTACAATGCTTTCTCTTTCTAACCCATATAGTAACAATATATAGAATACATTATTTTTGTAAAATTTAATAAAAGAAAGAATAGCGAGCATGTTCGGCATTACCCCTGCTAACCGGGGTAATCCCGTAATGTGTGTTCGCCATTTCCCCTTATGTAAAAATACATTGTAAACGTAAAACATAACCACATTCAAAGACGAAATGAAGAATAGATGTAATTGAGAATTATTTTATTAATTGTGTGAATCTAAAAGTTAAGCATCATGAACAGTAACTGAATACACAAGCTATTTCGATTTCTTATTTTGAGCAAAAGTCACATAAATATGGGTTTAACTTGTTTTCCCACGAACTACAGTCTTTATGGGTCCAGTATTTACAACTTTTGTTGGAACATTTATACCACAGTTCTTTGTCTCTCCCAAATTCCCCACAAACACAGCACACTTCTTGGGAAGGATCTTCAGATTCAGCCTCTAAGGGAGCAATATCGACATCTTCATCACTATCCCCACGTAGATCGATATTTTCATTTTCACTTTCATCAGAATCCTCATCTTCAGAAAATATTGTGACCAGATTCTTACTGCAGGAAGATTTACTTGTGACAGTCTTGCTTCTTTTCACTCTTTTGATGTTGGTTGCACGAAGTTTCACTTTTTTTGAGGCCACGAGTTCGGACGATTTCTGTGCAGCCAATTTCCTCTTCCTTTCTTTTTCTTCGAGCTTCTTTTTCATTGGCGTCGATGTCAAATGCTCAGACTGTTGTTTCCGCCTTCCACCTTGTCTTTTTTCTGTTGCTGGTTCTGGCATTGGTGAAATGTCAGCAACAGAGACATAACTTCCACCATCATTATTTTGTGGGATTCCAGCGATTTCTGCAGAGTCTTCGACATTAGCAGCATCATTCTGGACATATGCTGGAACACTCCTGACGTTGGCACCAAGGAAATCATCTTCAGTAAATACATCTGGATCAAGAGGGTGTATGCCTGCACTCCTGAAGCCTGATATCGCTTTCTCCATGTTTGTCACTCTCATGTAGGCTTTATTAAAAATGGTCGAGACATCAGACATGAGAACTTTGGAATGGCTTCTTAGATGAATGTCGCATTCTTTGTTGTAGGCTGTTTTGAGTGGTCCATAAAAGGTAAGGTCTAGGGGCTGCAATCGGTGAGAGCAGTGTGGTGGCAAAGACAGTAGATAAATCCCATTCTCCTTGCAAAAATTATATGATGCCAAGGAAATATGGCTGGAATGGTTGTCCAGAATTAGAAGGCATGGTTTCTATTTTGTTGCACTTACAAAAGTTGCAAAGTGCGCCAACCAAGTGCAGAATAATTCTTCTGTAATCCAGCCTGATTTAGAACAGGCATAGACAGTTCCATCAGGACCACCACGATGGCATTCTGCCTGAATACGTGAACCAGGATAAATTATCATTGGAGGAACAAAAGTTCCTGATGCATTCATGGAACAACATATTGTCACAGTTCTTCCTCTCTCTGCACTGGTAACAGCCCCAACCTGCTTTTGCCCTTTAGGAGCCAGAATTTTACCTGGTTTTTGAACGCAGGTTAAACCACTTTCATCCATATTAAATATTCGTGAAGGTGGGAAATTATGGGCATCCATTAGATTAGACAAATTGGAAAAAAATCTGTCTACTGCAGACTTATTGAAGCCTGTAATTCTGTTTAAGCTTGTGGCCTCCGGTGTTCGAACACTTATAAGTGGATTCCTTTGTAAAAATCCATGTAACCAGTCTTCACCTGCCTCCTGTTTTTCTCGCGAAAAGTATCATAATAAGAAAGACAAAACATAATCATAAAAAACATAAGAAAACAACACAAACACAAGAACACAAAAAATACATCACACTAACATATGAAAACAAAAACACACAAGATTACAACGTCATTGAAGAAATCAAATTACAACATCGCATACAGAACAAATAATACTCTACAAAAAAAATCTCAACACACGAATAACGCAAACAAATAAATATAACAACATAGGCGTATACAAACTCAAATGCAACACCTGCAATAGGACAGACAGGCAGATCATTTCAAACACGTTACAAAGAACACATCACAGCCATAACAAAATTACAAAACACTTCCACATATGCAGAACATATCACAAATGCTAACCACATCTACTGAGACATCAACATGGATATGGAAATTCTACACATCCAACCAAAAAGCCAGAAACTAAACACACTAGAACAATACGAAATATACAAACACACAAAAATACATCCAAAAGAAATTCTCAACTCACAACTCAATTTCAGAACAAACTCACTCTTTGACTCCACATTACACTACACAAACACACCCCCACAAGAAACAAAACAAAAGGCGCCAAGACCAGGAACAACCAGTTCTGATGATGGCTAATATTTACTTACTGGCTTTTAAGGATCCCGGAGGTTCATTGCCGCCCTCACATAAGCCCGCCATAGGTCCCTATCCCGAGCAAGATTAATCCAATCTCTACCATCATATCCCACCTCCCTCAAATCCATTTTAATATTATCTTCCCATCTACGTCTCGGCCTCCCCAAAGGTCTTTTCCCTCCGGCCTTCCAACTAACACTCTATATGCATTTCTGGATTCGCCCATATGTGCTACATGCCCTGCCCATTTCAATCGTCTGGATTTAATGTTCCTAATTATGCCTGGTAAAGAATACAAAGCGTGCAGTTCTGAATTGTGTAATTTTCTCCATTCTCCTGTAACTTCATCCCTCTTAGCCCCAAATATTTTCCTAAGCATCTTATTCTCGAACACTCTTAATCTCTGTTCCTCTCTCAAAGTGAGACTCTAAGTTTCACAACTATAAAGAACAACCGGTAATATAACTGTTTTATAAATTCTAACTTTGAGATTTGTTTGACAGTAGACTAGATGACAAAAGCTTCTCAACCGAATAATAACAGGCATGTCCCATATTTATTCTGCGTTTAATTTCCTCCCGAGTGTCATTTATATTTGTTACTGTTGCTCCAAGATATTTGAATTTTTCCACCTCTTCGAAGGATAAATCTCCAATTTTTATAGTTCCATTTCGTATAATATTCTGATCACCGAGATATAATCATATACTTAGTCTTTTCGGGATTTACTTCCAACCCTATCGCTTTACTTGCTTCAAGCGATGATGGCCAATAGCAGGCTGAAACCTGTTGACAAGGTAATAAAAATTTAACACAAGAAAGACAAATAATACGCTTTCCGAAATAAAGTAATTAATAGCACTGTGTTAAGGTTTAATTACAGCTATTTCTGAAAAATTATTCTTTTGTGGTGTAAGCCCTTTACCTGAACACCGTCGGATCAGGATTCGAACTCGCGTTCACAGCCTCGGATGAGTAAGAAAACTCGCTACATCCCGAACCAAACGAAGTTATACTTAGGCCTACTGGAAAATGTTTCCTTTGTACTTCGTAACGATGCGATGTAATTTTTATGGCATGAAAACAGTGAAGATACAGTATTCATGAGAGATTGTAAACCTCTCAACTTCTTTAAATCTGTAAAGGAAATTTAGATAACATTCGAAATTTAGCGTGTTGTTATTAGGGAATTTCCTGTAATTTGGCCTACCAGATCGCGAGATACTAAACCTGTGGTTTTCTGGTCATGGCATTATTTAAGAAATGGGATGGTTCAAACACACCTCCGTCAATTTATCAGTTTAAGGAATCTATCACGCAAAATACAACAGCAGCTGTTTTGCTGCAGGTTCTCAGAGCTTTTCCTCGTAGCAATGAAAGGAGGATACTGCTTAAAGAAAGAAAGAAAATGGAGAAAATATACAATACTTCCGTCCACACCTGTGGAGTAACGGTCAGCGCTTCTGGCCGCGAAACCAGGTGGCCCGGGTTCGAATCCCGGTCGGGGCAAGTTACCTGGTTGAGGTTTTTTCAGGGGTTTTCCCTCAACTCAATACGAGCAAATGCTGGGTAACTTTCGGTGCTGGACCCCGGACTCATTTCACCTGCATTATCACCTTCATTTCATTCAGACGCTAAATAACCTAGATGTTGATACAGCGTCGTAAAATAACCTAACTAAATTAAAAAAAAAATACAATACTTCCTCTAAGCTCCGGTTGTACAAAAACAAATGACTGTAGCCTATTCCAAAAAAGGTATGTTGTTGTACATTACAAATTACTGGTGAAAGTTGTTGTAAAATATGGATTTATATTTTTATGTTCCATGAAATAATTAAAAGTGTCTTGTACATTACCAGTGAACCGCTACAAGTGACGTCATCTCAATTAATATACTACGTCATAACTATAGCCCGGATGTTTAGGCATTTATTTTGGTTAAAATAGGCAGGCATATAGGCACTAAAATAGTAAAAATAGACAGTTGAATGGGCAATTATTAATCATGGAAACAGACAAAAAAATAGACAAATATTTAACAAACTATCCCATACGGTACTCACTTTCCTTGGTTACATGTCACAACAAGATGCTTTTTTAAGTTATCAACTGTCATAGTGAGCCGCCTGTCAGAGAGAACGTTTTTCACGGTTGAAAAAGACCTTTCTGCTTCTACTGAAGTGATTGGAGCAAACTTAAAACAACTTATTTCAGAAGGACTGTCTCTCTATTTTCTTTCAGAGATTGGGAAAAACCGACTGTGTATTGTCTCAAAAAGAGGGGTGTGAGAAGGGATTAGAGACTTCAAAGTACGCGTGACTTGTGCGTGCAAGCGACAACAGTAACGGGACCTGGAGACTTGCTTTTAATACTTCCCTTATCCCCTTTCTTTCTCTGGTAAACCCCGAAGTGACCTGAGCGCTGAGGGTATACTGTTCAAACATCTTTGTTAAGTGACATTAAATGATGGAATCGGTAGGGGAGAAAAGTTTACGACTTCTTGCAAACATAATTATGTATTGCTGGAGAATAAGATTCTGAGCAAATATTTGTGTGAGGTGAATATATATTTTTAATTTGTACAATCGTTCTTTTTTGTTTTTTTTTGACGTAATTTATGTGCGGTTTATTTTAAATGCATTAAAATATAGAAAATGTACAATAACGACGTAAAAAGGAAAAAAAAAGGCATTTAAGCTTAAATTAAGCAACGGGAGCTAAAATAGGTGAAAAGGCAAAATAAAAATTAGCCCTACCGTCCCCAAATGTGTGGAAATGTGTTTTTCTCTAGTAGGTCTTACATACATATACGTGGCCTACTCAGTTTAAAAAAAGGCATTTTGCCTAACATCCGGGCTCTAGCATAACATATTTTCTATAGTGTTTTTTTTTTATATTTTAACAGAGTATATCTAACAGTTCCACCTTTTCTCTTTACGAGAAATTTTCAGATCGTTGTTTCTTAGTTACATTCCCATCCATAAAGGCCGTTTCAGTTATTTTCAAATCTGAAGAAAAAACATGAAAAAAATTGTTATTGAATTCATAACTATGGGATATTTTGCGTTAACATCCATTATCATAACAAATAAATGAGAGGAATAAATAAATGAAGCTGGTAAATAAATAACAGCCCCCGGCGTAGCTCAGGTGGTAGTGCGTTTGCCTGTTGATTCGGTGTTGCTCTCGGGCGTAGGTTTGATTCCCGCTTAGGCTGATTACCTCGTTGGGGCTTTCTGAGGTTTTCCCCAACCGTAAGGCGAATGTTAGGTAATCTATGACGAATTCTCAGCCTAATTTCGCCAAATACCATGTCGCTATCACCAATTCCACCGACGCTAAAATAACTCAGTAAAAAAATATCGAATTAAAGAAAATGGAGAAGCAAAAAAATAAAAATAAAAAATAAAAAAGGAAATTAAAAGAGAAAAATAAGTAAGGTCAGAAGATAACAAGAAACAGAGCATGATTTAAAGATGATTCTTTTTATTTAACACATGCCACATTTACAATCTGTCTACAAGAGACAATAAGTAAATATTATAAAAGAATATGACATGAGTGGAGATGTTATCCCATGACAACACTCCAAAAGAAAAATAACAATGTTTCAAATAGCTGTATTAAAAATGAATGGAAGGTCAAGAGCATTGGTCCTTCTAAGTCTTCTTATTGTTTGACTATTATCCAGCAAATTTAATGCATGATGATTGGGATGTTGATTTAATCGGTGCAGGTATTTTTTACTGAATTTACAGATTTCTTCTTTCACAGTTGCAATGTTGAGGTCACGATGAATGGCATCATTACGGACATACCATGGTGCAGTGACAATGGAACGTAAAGTTTTGGACTGATACCTCTGCAGTATTTCAATGTTTGAGTTGCTAGCAGTTGGATGCCGTATGTCCAGATTGGTTTTAGTATGACTTTATAAACAAGAAGTTTATTTTCTAATGACAGTTTTGATTTAGGTCCCAATAACCAATAGATTTTTGTTTTTTTTTTTAAATGTAATTCTTTACGTTTAGTTTCAATATGTTTTCGCCATGTTAATTGGCGATCTAAATGCATACCTAAATATTTAACATCGTCTGCTTCAGGAAGTTCTTCGTTGTAAAGTATTACAGGAGGACAGTTTTCAATTCTGGTTTCGAAAGTAACATGAACTGATTTGTTTTCACTCGCTTGTATTCTCCATTTAGTTAGCCAGTCTTCTGTTTCTTTCAATTCATTCTGTAGGTTTTCAGATGCTGTTGATGGATCTTCATGTGAAGCAAGAATAGCAGTGTCATCAGCAAAAGTAGCCACCAGTACTTTATTAGAAATTGGGAAATCAGCTGTATAAATTGTATATAGTATAGGGCCTAAGACTGAACCTTGAGGTACACCTGAATTTATATCATAGAATGAGGAGAAATGTTCTCCGAACTTTACTTAAAGATGATTTGAACATAAATTTGATTTCAAAGAAGTAGAAAATGAAAATGAACAAATAAATAAGAAACTCAAAAAGATATTAAAAGAGTAACGAGTAAAGAAAAGATTAAATAAAAAGAAAAACGCATGAAGAATTAAGAAGGAAATTGTAAGAGAAGAAATAATCAGGGCAGCTGGCATGCTTTATGACCATGGTTCATGACATATTTGTCGGATCACGGAGTTGCGCTGTTGCTATCCATCGCGGACCGTCCTGAAAACACACATTACCACGCACACACGTATTGGTACTGTAGATAGGACACGAGACGCATCCCTCAAAACTTTGTTGATATATTACCCACCATCAATAAACTCGGTTTAACGATAAATCATAGAGACACGTTAATTGCAACTTTTATACACCGAGAGACAAGAATGAAGTGTCCAATATCACAGCAGATGCGGCGAATGACCACTTTCAGGACAGAGGAGCAACATTTCAGAAATTTATACGAATATGGGCTATTAATATGGTAGTGAAGGCAGTTTAATTCAAGTCTGAAGCGTAATTTTTTATATTCTTCCTGTGGCGCAGTCTTCGAAAAAACATACGATACAGGGTGTTGAAAAACTTCACCGATAAATTTTGTGACGTAATAAGGAAAGTTAAGGAAAAAAGCTATTATCATTACGAGACACAGGTCAGTAAATGTCACCTTTCGGCTCTAGAGGTGAGCGAAGTCAATGATATAGTATTCTTAAAACAATATTCGGTAGTTGAGAGCGAAGACATTTTTACAGACCCAAAAAACATAATCTGAGCCACATGAATTTTCCAATTAAACAATAAGACATTTTTACAGACCCAAAAAACATAATCTGAGCCACATGAATTTTCCAATTAAACAATAAGACATTTTTACAGAACCAGAAACAAAATCTGATCCACCTGAATTTTCCAATTCAACAATAATACATTTTTACAGACCCACAAACAAAATCTGAGCCACCTGAATTTTCCAATTCAACATTAAGACATTTTTACAGATCCAGAAACGAAATCTGAGCCACCTGAATTTACCAATTCAACAATAAGACATTTTTACAGATCCAGAAATAAAATCTGAGCCACCTGAATTTTCCAATTCAACAATAAGACATTTTTACAGACCCAGAAACAAAATCTGAGCCACCTGAATTTTCCAATTCAACAATAAGACATTTTTACGGACCCACAAACACAATCTGAGCCACCTGAATTTTCCAATTCTACAATAAGACATTTTTACAGATCCAGAAGCAAAATCTGATCCACCTGAATTTTTAAATTCAACAATAAGACATTTTTACAGACCCAGAAACAAAATCTGGGCCACCTGAATTTTCCAGTTCAACAATAAGAAATTTTTCAGACCCTGAAACAATATCTGGGCCACCTGAATTTTCCAATTATATAATAAGACATTTTTACAGACGCAGAAAAAAATCTGAGTCACCTGAATTTTCCAATTCAACAATAAGAAATTTTTACAAACCCAGAAACAAAATCTGAGCCACCTGAATTTTCCAATTCAACAATAAGAAATTTTTACAAACCCAGAAACAAAATCTGAGTCGCCTGAATTTTCCAATTCAACAATAAGACATTTTTACAGACCCAGACACAAAATCTGAGCCACCTGAATTTTCCAATTCAACAATAAGAAATTTTTACAAACCCAGAAACAAAATCTGAGTCGCCTGAATTTTCCAATTCAACAATAAGACATTTTTATAGACCCAGAAACAAAATCTGATCGACCTGAATTTTCCAATTCAACAATAAGAAATTTTTACAAACCCAGAAACAAAATCTGAGCCACCTGAATTTTCCAATTCAACAATAAGACATTTTTACGGACCCACAAACACAATCTGAGCCACATGAATTTTCCAATTCAACAATAGGACATTTTTACAGACCCAGAAACACAATCTGATCCACCTGAATTTTCCAATTCAACAATAAGACATTTTTACGGACCCACAAACACAATCTGAGCCTCCTGAATATTCCAATTCAACAATAGGACATTTTTACAGACCCAGAAACACAATCTGATCCACCTGAATTTTCCAATTCAACAATAAGACATTTTTACGGACCCACAAACAAAATCTGAGCCACCTGAATTTTCCAATTCAACAATAAGACATTTTTACGGACCCACAAACATAATCTGAGCCACATGAATTTTCCAATTCAACAATAAGACATTTTTACGGACCCACAAACACAATCTGAGCCACCTGAATTTTCCAATTCAACAATAAGACATTTTTACGGACCCACAAACACAATCTGAGCCACATGAATTTTCCAGTTCAACAATAAGACATTTTTACAGACCCAGACACAAAATCTGGGCCACCTGAATTTTCCAGTTCAACAATAAGAAATGTTTCAGACCCTGAAACAATATCTTGGCCAGCTGAATTTTCCAATTCAACAATAAGAAATTTTTACAAACCCAGAAACAAAATCTGAGCCACCTGAATTTTCCAATTCAACAATAAGAAATTTTTACAAACCCAGAAACAAAATCTGAGTCGCCTGAATTTTCCAATTCAACAATAAGACATTTTTACAGAATCAGAAATTAAATCTGGGCCACCTTAATTTTTCAATTCAACAATAAGAAAGTTGTACACACCTAGAAACAAAATCTGGACCACCTGAATTTTCCAATTCAACAATAAGGAATTGGTACAGACCCAGAAACAAAATCTGGGCCACCTGAATTTTCCAATTCCACAATAAGAAATTTATACAGACTTAGAAACAAAATCTGGGCCACCTGAATTTTTCAATTCCACAATAAGAAATTTATACAGACCTAGAAACAAAATCTGGGCCACCTGAATTTTCCAATTCAACAATAAGAAATTTGTACAAACCCAGAAACAAAATCTGGGCCACCTGAATTTTCCAGTTCAACAATAAGAAGTTTTACAGACCCAGAAACTAAATCTGGGTCACCTGAATTTTCCATTCAACAATTAGAAATTTGTACAGATCCAGAAACAAAATCTGGGTTACCTGAATTTTTAATTCAACAGCAAGAAATTTGTACAGACCCAGAAATTAAATCTGGCCTACTGAATTTTCCAATTCAACAATAACAAATTTGTACAGACCCAAACAAAATTCAGGTGGCCCAAATTTTGTTTCTGAGTGTGTACGAAAACTTGGGATAAAATTAGCTTGGCAAACCTTTCCAGTAGAATGGTTCCAGAATCGCATGCCGTCCGCCTTATAAATAACTCTTTGCTTTATCTCTTACTTCAAACCCAATGTGGCCATAATAACAAATTCTGAAAACAAGGGACTGGTTAATGATTGCAGAATAAACGTTACTCTATCACGCAATTAGCTGTATTTCTGTTAACTGGCTTATAAAATAGAGTCGCCACATTAGAATGAACACAAGTGATAATGCTGTGGTTTGCATGCTGCAGCCAAAAGGTGGAAACCAATTTGTTACGTTGAACGACAGCATAAGCTGATTTCTATCTATGATATGAATGATCCCTCCAGCCTGTAGGGGGGGCAGTTAAAAAAATGTGGTTCAAATAAATTCGTAGTGAAAAATGTTTTATTGCAAAGCTAGACACAGAGGGTGGGTTGAACGCTTTGGTAACGAAGCAAAGACCTGTGGTTACATAATAGTACATTATGCAACGAGCCTATAATGGTAGTAATTAAGACGCGAGTATGTTTTTGAAAGGAGCGCAAGCGAGTTTCATAATTTCCATACGAGCGTCTTAATTACCATTATAGGCAAGTTTCATACGACTTTTTATGCTCGACCTTATTTCTAACTTGAAATTATTCATGTTATTCTTATCTGACTGGGGAGTGGAACTGACCTTGTGCAATACCTCGTAAATTGTGAGATGTGCGCAGACGCGAAAGTATTGATTTTTTTCGAGAAACAAATGTCGACATTGACCTTGATATAATCTAGAGAGTAAAATAAACATTAATCTTGATATAACCTTGAAATTGAATTAGACTTTGAAAAACGAGATGACAAATTGAATTTATTTGAATATTATTTACAATTAACGCTAATTATTATAGTAACAGAACTAGTTGTCTTTCGATTGCATATCCGAGAATAATCGATACTTGCGCTTTCATATCGCTACAATGGTATTTTCTGATTGGTGGAACACCTGAACTTTAATGAATAGGTGTACTTTAATGGTCCATTAAAGGGCTGCTACCAGGTGTATAATTACTACATTTCTGCATGGTCGAGCATAAAGGATTTTGGGCTATAATTAATAAACAGTGTTTGCATTTTATGAAAGTAAATTAAACATGCAAATCAAGATTTCGGGTATAACTCCCTGTAAAGTTGATTTGAATAATTTCAAGGGAAAAATTGTTCCGGAGCCGGGTATCGAACCCGGGACCTTTGGTTTAACGTACCTCCTCAACAGTGAGTACAAGTGCAGTTAACCTGATACTACAAACCAGAGTAGGTAGGTAGGTGATTTGAGAAAAGCGTCTCTTTTAGTCGCCATGAAAGAGTAATGGAGTATATGGGTAGAAATCCCAGGTTTCAAAATACAGCAATATTATTTAAATTATACATACTTACTTAAAAATGGCTTTTAAGTAACCCGAAGGTTCATGCTGCCCTCACATAAGCCCGCCATCGGTCCCTATCCTGTGCAAGGTTAATCCAGTCTCTATCATCATATCCCACCTCCCTCAAATCCATTTTAATATTATCCTCCCATCTACGTCTCGGCCTCCCCAAAGGTCTTTTTTCCTCCGGTCTCCCAACTAATACTCTATATGCATTTCTGGATTCGTCCATACGTTCTACATAAAAACTAAAAAAGATATTCTGTATGTTTGGAATAACACATAGAATAACAAATAATTTCATATTTTATTATGTGAGTTGAAATATTTAAACCTTTGACAGAAATTGAATTGTGTTAAATATTTTCACCTCCTCAACAGTGAGTACAAGTGCAGTTAACCTGATACTACAAACCAGAGTAGGTAGGTAGGTGATCTGAGAAAAGCGTCTCTTTTAGTCGCCATGAAAGAGTAATGGAATATATGGGTAGAAATTCCAGGTTTCAAAATACAGCAATAGAATAAGTTGGCCTGGTTAACACCGAACTTTCAGATTACTGCTTTACTTCAGGTAGGATCAGGAGGCAATCTGGCTATTACGGCAACGACAAAAATATTGCTGTCGTCCGGAATTAAATCTTGGACCTTTCCAGTTCACATCCATTGAGCTACCTGACCACCACAAACCGTAAAAGATACTATAAATTTTGATACATCTAACCTCAATAGGGTTTTCCCTCAGACATAGAATCTGAAATAATAATTTCGTACCATTTTTTTTAAGAAAAATAAAGATAAAAGATGCAACATTGACAAAAATATAAACATATTGAATACACAACTTTACTATAGAAATCACATTATAGAAATCATCCACACCACAGACATCATCGCAAAACAAAACTACTTCATACAGTATACAGTAACAGATATTACACTCAAACCGAAGGCCTACCCATGGGATCACCCATTTCCAACATGCTAGCAGAAATATTCTTACACCACATAGAACAGACATACATACTAAACAAAGACAACAACAAACACGCAGACAACATCATATATTGGCACAGATACGTAGATGACATACTAATACTATACAAAGGAAACAAAAGACAGATCCAAAACCTACATCAACACATAAACAAAATACACCCAAAGCTACACTACACATTAGAAATTGAAAACAACAAATCCATAAATTTTCCAAAAGTCCGCAGAAGATGCTCCTTTTTTTATTAAAAAACTTCCTTTGCCATTGCTATCCTCCTTTTGACTTCCTGGCAGCAGCTCATGTTACTGCTTATAGTACACACCGAGTATTTGAAGCTGTCCACTTGCTCTACTGCCCCATTTAGAATTCACACGTTTACTTTCTTTACTTTTCTTCCGATAACCTTGGTCTTCGTCTTGTTTGCATTTATCTTCATCCTATACTGTTCACAGCTGTCATTTAGCTCTAGTAGCTTTCCATTAGTGTCCACACCTGTGAAGTAACGGTTAGCGCTTCTACCCGCGAAACCACGTGGCCCGGGTTCGACTCCCGGTCGGGGCAAGTTAACTGGTTGAGGTTTTTTCCGGGGTTTTAACTCAACCCAATGTGAGCAAATGCTGGGGAACTTTCGGTGTTGGACCCCGGACTCATTTCACCGGCATTATCACCTTCATCTCATTCAGACGCTAAATAACCTAAGTTGTTGATAAAGTGTCGTAAAATAACCTACTAAAATAAAAAAAATCCATTAGTATCGTCTCCTCTTCTGCTAACAACACTATATCATCAGGAAATCTTATTCACTTTATTCTTCTTCCTCCTACTATCACTCCTCCCATGTTCTGAAAACAGTCCTTCACTAAATCCTCCAAGTAGACGTTGAGCAGATATAGACTTTCGAAATTAGCAATGCAGTATCGGCCACAAGCAAACCGTCCTTGAATGCAACAAAAAAAATCACTTTACTTCATTAACTACAGGCGACAGTTTCTTTTACAAATGTTCATGATGATGATGATGATGATGATGAGGATGACTATTCACATTTAATAGAGGGATTAGTATCCTCAACACATGTTATATTTAGTAGGATTTTAAATGAAAAATTAAAAAAAACATGCTGAAACTTTCCTTCTAGAGTGTCAAAATGGCTTTAGAAAAGGCAGATCATGTGTAGATCCATTATTTAGTATCAAACTATTGTTAGAAAAAAGAAGAGAATTTAATTTAGAAACCCATATAGCTTTTATTGATTTTGTGAAAGCTTTTGATAAAGTCAGAAGAGACCTTTTATTCGACATATTACAAGATAAAAATATTCCAAATTTGCTATTACAAAATATAATAGAAATCTACACAGACAGCAAAATAAGTGTCAAAATAAATAACTGTATATCCGAAAGAAAATTAGTTAATAATGGAGTTCAACAAGGTTGTCCACTATCACCAATTTTATTTAATATTTATATAAATGAAATTATTTTAAAATGGAACCAAATCTACACATCAGGAATCAAAATAACCAGTGCTCTAACATTAAATACCTTACTCTATGCCGATGATCAAGTCATAATTTCCAATTCAGAGGATAATTTACAAAGAGGATTGTATACATTAAATAAAATATTAAAAGATTTTGGGATGGAAATTTCAGCACAAAAATCAAAAGTAATGGCATTTTTAGGACAAGACCCAGTGAGAAGTAAGATAATACACAATAACCAATGCCTCGAACAAGTGCAAAATTTCAATTATCTGGGTTGTGAAATATCTTATCAAAATGAAAAAGATGTGAACAAGAAAATTACCAAATTTACACAAATTCTAGGAATAATAAACAATACATTAAAAGCTAAATTAGTACAAAAATCTACAAGAATAAAAATATATAATACACTAGCATTACCCACCCTTCTATACGGAAGCGAGATTTGGACATTAAAGAAAAAAGACATGAACAGAATCAAAGCAACGGAAATGAAATTTTTCAGGAGGACAGCAGGATATACTCTTTTAGACCGAAAAAGAAATGAAGAAATTTTAGAACAATTAGAAGTAGAGTCAGTAGAAGAAAAAATCAGCAGATACAAATTCAATTGGCTAGATCATGTAAGAAGAATGCAAAATTCAAGAATCCCAAAAATTATGATGCAATATAAACCTAGAGGACATCGTCGACCAGGAAGACCTTTAAGAAGACTGCTAGATGGGGCCGAAACAGGTCTACAGAGGCCTAATTCGTGAAGGATGATGATGATGATGATGAAAGCCATCGGCGTGGCTCAGTCGGTTAAGGCGCTTGCCTGCGCGTCTGATGTTGCGCTCGGGCGCGGGTTCGATTCCCGCTTGGGCTGATTATCTGGTTGGGTTTTTTCCGAGGTTTTCCTCAACCGTAAGGTGAATCTTAGGTAATCTATGGCGAATCCTCGGCCTCATCTTGCCAAATACCATCTCGCTATCACCAATCTCATCGACGCTAAATTTATTTATTTATTTATTATTTTGCTAATAATTGTAACATAAAATATAATATATACAGAAAATCTTTAGCTCGTCCCTGAAAGAGTAGAACTCGTGCTCAGGGGCGGATTCCTGATTTGAAATTAATAATTATACAATACAATTTGTCTTATGTCTACTGTGCAATTATAGTATATAAATTTAAATTTACAATTTTTCAATTTTTATAAAATCCATACATAACTTTTTAATTTAATACTAGAACTATTAGAATTAACAAGATTAGGATATTTAAATATAAATTTGTTATATATTCTTGGGCCTAAATTACTACTATGATTAAATACTGCAACAGTGTTGCATTTCGGTTCAAACAGTCTTAAAGAATTCATACCTTTTGTTTCATAACTATGAGAATACAATTCAAAATTATTTCGATTTTTATGTATGAATTTTATTAATACAATATAATAAATTTGTCTTACGTTAAGTGCATTAAAGTCTAAAAGCAAATTTTGAGATGGAAAATCAATTAGGTTTATGAAGACATATTTTAATAACCTAGTAGTTGATACAGCGTTGTTAAATGACCAACTTAAAAATACTTCAAAATATTCCACAGTGAACAATGTTGAAATAGCCTTTTCAGGGAGCTTTGCGGAATTCAGAGAGAGTTTATATAGAATTTACTTTCTAAAAATGCCACAGCCGGTGATGGCTTCGATATCCGGACCACCTGTACCCATGTTCTACAGTGTTGCGTTTTGCGTTTGAACCCTGGAAAGGGCGAGGAATCGTCAATCGATGTGCAGGCCAACGTCGAACATAGCCATGAACCAGTACACAACAACAGCGTCGGAGTTTGATCATTGTGCGCCCCGGGCGTCAGCGAGTGTCTCAGAGAAGTTGATCTTGTTTCAGAGTCTGCTTCTATTAAACGCTCGAGGACCAGATACTTCGAACAAGTGACAATCGACTGAATGAGTTCCAGAAAGCTTACACGCAATACAGTAGATCTCTAGTGGTTGACACTAGATTTCGAGGAAGATTCCCAATCTTGAATGAGATCGTCTTATTTCTCTTCTTAGAAATTGTGGAAGTTGCAGAAGTGTTATTATTGAGGGTGAGGTTGGTGATAATAGTGACGACAGTTGTGGCGAAATTCCACAATAAAAATATCAGATCACAATTCTTCTGGTAAATGTGATGCTATAGTTTATTTCATAAGGAAAAATATAAGAAAGGATTTCTTCTGATAAATTTCATGATGCTTGTAGTTTACATAAGCATTGTGGGTAAAAGATAACAATGACCGAAGAAATAAATAACATATAAATAAATAAATAAATGAAAAAACAATAAATTGAGCAAATAAATGAACCAATAACTGAACAAAAAATGACAGAAAAAACAAACAAACTTGAACGAATAAATAAACGAATAAGTAAATAAATACATCAATAAACAAATAAATGAACCAATAAGTGAACATAAAATGGACGAGAAAAGGAACAAAAATGAATGAATAAATAAATAAATAATTAAACAGATAAACAAATGAAAAATAATTCAACAAATAAGTGAACCAATAAATGAACAAAAATTGACTTGAAAAGGTACAGAAATGAATGAATGAATAAATAAACAAATAAATAAATAAATAAATAACTAAACAGATAAACAAGTGAAAAAACAATTGAAGAAATAAATGAATCAATAAATGAACAAAAATTGACTTGAAAAGGTACAGAAATAAATGAATGAATGAATGAATGAATGAATGAATGAATGAATGAATGAATGAATGAATGAATGAATGAATGAATGAATGAATGAATGAATGAATAAATAAATAAATAAATAATTAAACAGATAAACAAATGAAAAAATAATTGAACAAATAAGAGAATCAATAAATGAACAAAAATTGACTGGAAAAGGTACAGAAATGAATAAATAAATAAATAAATAATTATACAGATAAACAAATGGAAAAATAATTGAACAAATAAGTGAACTACTAAATTAACAAAAATTGACCCGAAAAGGTAGAAAAATAAATAAATAAATAAATAAATAAATAAATAAATAAATAAATAAATAAATAAATAAATAAATAAATAAATAAATAATTAAACAGATAAACAAATGAAAAAATAATTGAACAAATAAGAGAATCAATAAATGAACAAAAATTGACTTGAAAAGGTACAGAAATGAATGAATGAATAAATAAATAAATAAATAAATAAATAAATAAATAAACAGATAAACAAGTGAAAAAACAATTGAAGAAATAAGTGAATCAATAAATGAACAAAAATTGACCCGAAAAGGTACAGAAATAAATAAATAAATAAATAAATAAATAAATAAATAAATAAATAAATAAATAAATAAACAGATAAACAAGTGAAAAAACAATTGAAGAAATAAGTGAATCAATAAATGAACGAAAATTGACCCGAAAAGGTACAGAAATAAATAAATAAATAAATAAATAATAAATAAATAAATAAATAATAAATAAATAAATAAACAAATGAAAAAACAATTGAACAAATAAGTGAATCAATAAATTAACAAAAATTGACCCGAAAAGGTACAGAAATAAATAAATAAATAAATAAATAAATAAATAAATAAATAAATAAAATAAATAAATAAATAAGTAAATAAATAAATAAATAAACAATTTAAAAATATTTCAACCAATAAATGGACGAAAAATGACCGAAAAAATAATAAAATTAAGCAAATCAATAATAAATAAGCAAATAAATATCAACAATTTTATGGTACGCTTTGTCTTGTACGTAGCCTCCATTTGGGGGAATCTGAATAAAATATATTTTTAAATAATAAACCAATAAACAAATTAAAAATAACTGAACAAATAAATGGGCAAATAAATGAACATAAAATGGCCGAGAAAAGAACGAAAAATGAACAAATAAATAAATAAATAATTTTATCAATAATTAAACAATTAAGAAATAATTGAACAAATAAGTCAAGCAATTACTGAACAAAAATTGACCGAAAAAGGTACAAAAAATGAATCAATAAGTAAATAAATAAATAATAAATAAGTTCATAAATAATAAAATAAATAAACAAATGAAAAAATTATTGAACAAATAAGTGAATCAATAAATGAACAAAAATTACCGAAAAAAGGTGCAAAAATGAAGCAATAAGTAAGTAAATAAATAAATACATAAATAATTAAAAAAATTAAAAATAATTCAACCAATAAATGAACAAAAAATGACCGAAAAAAGAATAAAATTAAGAAAATCAATAATAAATAAGTTAATAAATACAACAATTTTATGTACGCTTTTTATTGTAGGTAGCCTCCACTTGAAGGAATCTGAATAAAGCATATATATATATATATATATATATATATATATATATATATATATATATATTTAAATAATAAGCAAATAAGCACATTAAAAATAATTGAACATAGCCTATAACTAGGCCAATAAATGAACAAAAAATGACCGAAAGAATGGGACAAAATTAACAATATATACATATTTAACAAAATAATATGCCCTCAATGAGGGTGACCATAAAGATCCAGAATAAAAGCACTACATAATGATTAATAAGTACGTAAACAATTAAACAAATTAAAAAATAATTTAAGTAATAAATGAATATCAATAGATGAAGAAAATATAACCGAGAAAAGGAACAAAAATTAACAAATAAATAAGTAAATAGATAAACCATGAATCACCTATTCACACGAAGGAAAATGGGAGAGAAATTGAATGTAATGCATTTCATACAGTAGTGGATGGACATAAAGCCAATAATAGGCTCTAACAACAAGAAGGTCTAACAACCTGCGGACAAGGAATGATGGATTGGGCAGTTAGTATGGCACAGATAAGCACGCACAGAATTAAAGTGTCGTGACAGGAATTGCCATGTGGTCATTTAAAAGTTCCCATCAATAAACATATAGCAGGCGTAAAGTCAGCGAAATGGCTGGAACTTTTATTTCCACATAGAAGACCCCAGCTTTGAACAGACCTTGTAGACAAATGTAAGGCTCAGCAGTACGATATATATATATATAATATATATATATATAATTTGAACTGGTAGTGGAAATTACGGGAAAACGGCTGTACGGATTTTAATAAATGACCCCTCATTTTGAAGCTTGGAACCCAACGTATTTAAGAAAAATAGCAGTTTACAGTGAAATGTCAAGTTTCCTACATTATTTTCCTATTTTCCAAAATCCATCTTTCGTCAGTTTTGAGAACTAATTTCATTTCAGAATAAAACAAAACACACACTACAATAAACAATAGGGATTACACGAAGGCCATGACCTGCAGGATTGCTGACATATTTAGAGTTCAATTGGTTATTAAAAATTCAAGACTTGCTAAAAAATAATTTACACGTCTGATTCTGCGGAGTGTAATTTTCTGAGTACAGCTATGTATTGGATATTAAAATCTGCAAACTTGAGGTGGTTTGACGACGTTATTACCATTAGAAATGAAATTTTATTATAGTTAATGCCATGATGTGACTAATTTTCATTAATTATACATGTTAATGATATATTGATGAAATGAAAGTGAAATGTTTTGCGGTTATAGGCTATACGTGGATATAGAGAATATATTAAATTAGATCTTCATTTCTATAATTTACTGAGTGGCGGCTATTATTTATACATAAAAGTACAAAACTTACGTAAGATAATAATTATGTTATTAAAATCAAATATTTTTATAGTTATTAATCAAGTGGTGTTGGGTCTTTTTACATACTTAATGGCGATGTGGCGTAGATATTTATATGCGTCATTCTTTTCAGTATTGGCTCGAGAGAGCGCCAAAATTACAGTTACTAAGGAAAGGCCAAAATACGTATATTACTTACTGATAAAATAAGAAGCCTACAAAATTGTGTAGTCTCCCGATCATTTCAGCAAGATCTATCACATATTCATACGTATGAGGTATCCCCATCCTCAGCAAGATGTCTTAGCAGGACTATTACACTCTTACTACGTCATACTACTTTTGACCAATAAAACGGTACGAAAGGACGTATTTCAACCAATCATGGCTGCTTATCGCACAATTTTATCGCGTCCCTAGCATTTGTTTAATTTTATCGCGTCCCTAGCATTTGTTTCTTTGTTTGCCAACATTCGAAACTGCGCTGGTCTGGAAGTCAAAAATATATATAAAACTACAAACCACTCCAGTCGATGCACAGCGGTTTCAAATATGACTTGCATTGGCATTCAAGAACAAGAATTAATAAAAATCACTGATCATACCTATGCATCTTCTGAAATTCGATTTACAAATAAATGAAGAGCACCATACGGAAATCCTGAATAAGTTGAATACACCATGTAGGCCTAAATCAACGAGTTCACTTCTATTACGCACACGTCCAATATAACATCAATTGAACCACCAACCACATTCAAATTTGAAAATTGTACTTTCAATAATTATTCCTTTTAAAATTATTCATGTTTATTTTTTATGTCATCGTCGTTAATTAAAACTTTTCTAACACTTGTGTACAGTATATTAGTTCGGTTATGTTATAGATTCTGCTATATGATATTATGGATAGTCACGTATCAGAGATTGTTTAATATTAAGATTTATTGAAAATCATCTGTCAAGTGACGTTGATTACTGGGATTCGGATAATTGAAGTGGAATGTTGCATTTTAATAAAAATGAAACTGAATCAACAATGCCTTCTTGACTAGTAACAATCCACAGAGTTCAATGATGATTCCATAGTTGGCACAACTGATACCGGTAACAAGAAAACATAATCATAAAACACTACTGCCATCTAGCGTAATGTTGAGATGGTACAATAATAATAATAATAATAATAATAATAATAATAATAATAATAATACTTATTTGTCAGAAACCAGTGTACAAGGCCTGGATATGACATTGTCAGGTTCGATAGTTGATACATTTGAAGACAGTTGTATTTTCATAAGCCAATTAATATTTTATTGTATTAGAGTACTTTGTTACTTCTAATCTATATATAATTTCTTCTAATCGTGTAATAGTCAATTAAATCCCACTCGAGTTTTGATTTTCTCTAGATAAATCAAAACCTCTAGTGAGATTACTGTTGATAAAATGATTTTACCCTCTACATTTCAAGTTCTCCATAGATCTACAGCAGCTATACGAAGATGCTATGTCTATTGTTACAAAGCATAGCAAACCTGACTTTTTTAACTTTCACCTAGAATCCACAATGACCTGAAATAGCTATTGTTTTACTCCCACATGAAAAACCCATTAGTCATCCTGACATTGTTACTTCCGTTTTCGCGTTGAAACTCAAAAACTGAAGGTGGATAGGTTCAAGAAAAAGTATTAACATAAAAAAAAACATTCATAGGGAGTATGTTTCATTCTTATGGAACCAAATAACTTTGAAAATTTGTGGTATTCTTCATTGAAAAGAAATCGAAAAAATTTTATTTGAACGTCTAATGAACTTAGTTTGCAGCATTTGCTGCACAAGCCACTAGTATTGTTGTAATACTGTTGGTACTAACAGGTGTTTTCTAGCTAACATTACAATAGTAATATACGTTACAAGAGCGGTATGTTGACGTTTTCATGGTCGAGGAAAAGATTGAAAAAGCGAAACGTAGTTGAGCTTTTTTAGTTTCCGAGAACATGAAAACAAACATACCGCTCGTGTATCGTACATTATTTTGTGCGAAGATCGTTTATTACATACCTGAAAGACGAATTTCTAATTAGTTACAATGAAATCTCCATCTAGGTTTCTGTTTAATGACGGCAACTTCGGAACACCAAAACATCTTTCTTCAACATTGTTGCTATAAAATGTTTTCTGTATTTACTATACTCCAGCAGGCCGTGATATACGTCTGTCTTCCCCCTCCCAGTCTATAAATGCGAACTTAAAACAAACGGTCAGGTTATGTAATGATTTATTTTTCATTTTAATACTTACAAATGGCTTTTAAGGAACCCGAAGGTTCATTGCCGCCCTCACATAAGCCCGCCATCGGTCCCTATCCTGTGCAAGATTAAGCCAGTCTCTATCATCATTCCCCACCTCCCTCAAATCCATTTTAATATTATCCTCCCATCTACGTCTCGGCCTCCCTAAAGGTCTTTTTCCCTCCGGTCTCCCAACTAACACTCTATATGCATTTCTGGATTCCCCCATACGTGCTACATGCCCTGCCCATCTCAAACGTCTGGATTTCAAGTTCCTAATTATGTCAGGTGAAGAATACAATGAGTGCAGTTCTGTGTTGTGTAACTTTCTCCATTCTCCTGTAACTTCATCCCGCTTAGCCCCAAATATTTTCCTAAGCACCTTATTCTCAAACACCCTTAACCTATGTTCCTCTCTCAGAGTGAGAGTCCAAGTTTCACAGCCATATAGAAGAACCGGTAATATAACTGTTTTATAAATTCTAACTTTCAGATTTTTGGACAGCAGACTGGATGATAAGAGCTTCTCAACCGAATAATAACACGCATTTCCCATATTTATTCTGCGTTTAATTTCCTCCCGAGTGTCATTTACATTTGTTACTGTTGCTCCAAGATATTTGAATTTTTCCACCTCTTCGAAGGATAAATCTCCAATATTTATATTTCCATTTCGTACAATATTCCCGTCACGAGACATAATCATATACTTTGTCTTTTCGGGATTTACTTCCAAACCGATCGCTTTACTTGCTTCAAGTAAAATTTCCGTGTTTTCCCTAACCGTTTGTGTATTTTCTCCTAACATATTCACGTCATCTGCATAGACAAGAAGCTGATGTAGCCCGTTCAATTCCAAACCCTGCCTGTTATCCTGAACTTTCCTAATGGCATATTCTAAAGCGAAGTTAAAAAGTAAAGGTGATAGTGCATCTCCCTGCTTTAGCCCGCAGTGAATTGGAAAAGGATCAGATAGAAACTGACCTATACGGACTCTGCTGTATGTTTCACTGAGACACATTTTAATTAATCGAACTAGTTTCTTGGGAATACCAAATTCAATAAGAATATCATATAATACTTCCCTCTTAACCGAGTCATATGCCTTTTTGAAATCTATGAATAACTGATGTACTGTACCCTTATACTCCCATTTTTTCTCCATTATCTGCCGAATACAAAAAATCTGATCAATAGTCGATCTATTACGCCGAAAACCGCACTGATGATCCCCAATAATTTCATCTACGTACGGAGTTAATCTCCTCAAAAGAATATTGGACAAAATTTTGTACGACGTCAACAAAAGTGATATTCCTCGAAAGTTACCACAGTTGGTTTTGTCCCCCTTTTTAAAAATAGGTACAATTATGGACTCCTTCCATTGTTCTGGTACAATTTCCTTTTCCCAAATAGCAAGTACAAGTTTATAAATTTCGCTATATAATGCACTTCCACCCTCTTGTATTAATTCTGCTGGAATTTGATCGATACCTGGAGACTTGTACTTTTTCAGATTTTCTATCGCAATTTCGACTTCTGAAATCGTGGGTTCGGGTATAAATGGCTCAGCAGTTTGTATTTCAATATCGTCCCGATCATTTCTATTTGGCCTATGTACATTTAGTAGTTGCGCAAAATAGTTTTTCCATCTGTTTAGGATTGATGAAGAGTCTGCAAGCAAGTCACCATTCTCATCCTTGATCACGTTTACCCTTGACTGATATCCGTTCTTAAATTCCTTTATACCCTTATATAAATCTCGAATGTTTTTATTCTTACTATTTGTTTCTACCTCATTCAGTTTTTCCTTCAAGTAACCTCTCTTTTTATTCCTAAGTGTACGACTTGCTTCCCGTCTTTCATTGAAATAATTATCTCTATTCTCCTCAACTGGATCCTGTAAGAATTTCAATTTTGCCTGTTTCCTTCTTTCTACTACCATGCAACAATCTTCATCAAACCACGGTTTCTTTTTCTTAGTTTCATAATAACCTATGCTCTGCTCAGCTGCAATTTTGATACTATCTCTGATATTTTCCCACACGCTATTAACATCTAATTCTTTCTCAACTTCGTCGGAACTTTCTAAAGTGGCAAACCTATTCGAAATTTCGACCTGATAATTTTGCTTAGCTTCCTCGTCCTTTAATTTCAAAATATTGAATTTAGTAATATTAACTTGTTGCTCTACTCGCTTGGCTACTGATAATCTTTCTCTTAATTCTCCAATCACCAAATAATGGTCAGAATTACAGTCTGCACCTCTGAAAGTTCGAATATCTACTATACTAGTATGTCTCCGTTTATCTATCAAGATGTGATCTATTTGGTTGTGTGTCAATCCATCTGGAGAAGTCCAAGTATATTTATGTATATCCTTATGGGGGAATGTTGTACTTTTGACAATTAAATTTTTCGATGTGGCAAAGTTGACTAATCTAACTCCATTGTCACTACTAATTGCGTGTAGGCTCTCTTTTCCAATAGTTGGTCTAAAAATATCCTCCCGTCCTACTTTAGCGTTGAAATCCCCCAATAAAATTTTCATATGATATCTAGGGAACTGATCAAAAGTATGTTCCAATTCCTCATAGAAGCTATCCTTTATATAGTCGTCTTTCTCTTCTGTAGGGGCGTGAGCATTTATAACTATGATGTCGCACCATCTACCCTTAAGTACTAAATACGATAACCTGTCACTGATAAATTCGACCTTTTTTACTGCTGAGTTTATTCTTTTATGTACAAAGAATCCTGTTCCTAATTGGTGATTATTGTTTCCTTCCCCATAATACAACAAGTAATCTCCTATTTGTGATATGCCATTCCCATCTAACCTAACCTCTTGTACTCCCACAAAGTCTATTCTATATCTAGCTAGTTCTTTTGCTACTAATGTTACCCCTCCTGTTCTATAAAGACTAGTTACGTTCCAAGTGCCAAATCTCAAAACCTTATTCCTTTGCTGTGGTCGTGCCAGAGAATCAGTCCTATTCCGAGGCTTACTGTAGGAATTCGTAACAAGCTGTTTTTTACGGTGATGGGTTGTTAGCCCTTCGCCCAACCCCCAAGCTGGAGGACCACCCCTTATCGGCTGTCCACGACTGCTTATTCAATATATTCGCAGCTACCCTCCATATCTGGAGGCCGTCTCCTCTATCCGCAACCTGAGGACGCGCCATGCCGTGGTGATAGGGACCCACCATACATGGTTTTCATTTTAATATTTTAACAATATTATTTATATAACATATTGCAGTGATAACATCGGCATCTGGAATCTTGTTGATTTTTTCACGGCTTCCTTAATGTTACTTGTATCAGCAATGCAATAAGTTTCGTGGAGTAGTAGACTTTACTTAATTTTTGCAAATATTTAAAAACAATAATTAACATTGCAATTTAGGTGAAATTGCAGTGGTAAGTTTCCAATTTATAATTATTACTATGTTAAACGTCTGTAAAAATAATATGTTAAAAGCCTAAAGCAGTAAAATGAATGTCGCGCTTGAGCGGTAAGAAGAGGGAAATTGTTATGTGTGTTACGTTGGGAATACTGAATGTGGTATTTCACACTTACCGCGTATTGGTTCTGTGCGGAAAACAAGCAAATACGCACGACCTCGCACAAACGTACTTAATGATATTTTAATGTTATTATGATGCTATTACAATATTAATTAAGAATAGTAACCCTATATAATAGAAATCGCATCATGATGTCACTGTATTTCAAATTACACTTCAAAATATTATATCTCTGAAAGGATGCCGCAATAAAAATGTATTTGTATGTTCTGTTCCAAATAACCATACAGTAGCTATCATCACCTAGCATTTCTCAGAACCCTATTGAATCACTCTGTATTATCTCTGAATAGGGCTGCATGATGTGACCTTTTAAACTTCAAAAAAGCTGACTGCACCGACTTATGGGAAAAATTCGACAAAATTATGCCACATTATTTTACAAAGGCTATTACACTTTTACTACGTCACACTACTTTTGACCAATAAAACGGTAAGAAAGGATGTCTTTCAACCAATCATGGCTGCTTATCGCACGATTTTATCGCGTCCCTAGCATTTGTTTAATTTTATCGCTTCCCTAGCATTTGTTCATTTTTATCAGTACCCTAGCAGTTTTTCTTTATTTGCAACATTTCAAACTACACTGGTCTGGACGTCAAAAAAAAAAAAAAAAAAAAAAAACAGAAAATTACAAACCACTTCAGTCGATGCACAGCAGTTTCAAATATGACTCATATTGACATCCAAGAACAAGAATTAATAAAGATCATTGGTCATAGCTATGCATCTTCCCTGAATTCCTATTTACAAATAAATGAAGAGCACCATTCGGAAATCCTTAATAAGTTGAGGAATACACCATGTACATCAACGAGTTCCACTTCTTTTACGCACACGTCCAATATAACATCAACTGAACCACCAACCACTAAAACATTCAAATTTGAAAATTGTACTTTCAATAATTGTTTTTTTTTTAATTATTCATGTTTATTTTTTATTTCATCATCGTTAATTAAAACGTTTCTTGTTTATTTCATCATCCCTAATTAAAACTTTTCTAACACTTATTTATATTATTTAGGTTAGGTTTGTTATAGCTTCTGCTATATGATATTATGGATAGTCCCGTATCAGAGATTGTTTGGAATGCAAATGTTTTAATAAAAATGAAACTGAATCAACAAAGCCTTCTTGACTGGTAACCGTCTACGGAGTTCAATGAAGATTCCATAGTTGGCACAACTGATAACAAGAAAACAGCTAATCATAACACACTACAGCCATCTAGCATGCACCTAGCGTAATATTTGTAATGTTGAGATGGTCAATAATACATTTGAAGACAGTTGTATTTTCGTTAGTCAATTAATATTTTATTGTATTGGAATACTTCGTTACTTCTAATCTGTATATACTTTCTTCTAATCGTGTAATAGTCAATTAAATCCCACTCGGGTTTTGATTTCCTCTAGATAAATCAAAACCTCTAGTGAGATTACTGTTGATATACTGCTTGCAACTAAAATATCTATAAATATTTTCGCTGCATAATAACTTCTCATATATCTGTACTTTATAAATTCACATGCAGTATTTACAAGTTGTATTTGAGTTGGTCTGTTACACAGAAAGTAATGATTTTAGTAAATTACATTCATGTTAAATGCATTTTCCTACCAGCAAAAAGAAAGTGATATAATCAACTGTTACTAATGTTTTATACCGTAGACTTATAACACATTATTTAAATATGTTTTCCAGTTGCAACAGTGGAAACGACTGAGGGGTAAATGCAAAGGTTTAGAGAAAAAATTAATGGCTCTACCTTTTTAACGGGGACGTTACATCAGAACCTTTGCACAACACGGGATTCAGGTTAGCACACAACGGCCAACTGGATATTAATTACTAACTACGCCAACTAAACTACTTTGTTAATCATCATACCACAAAAAATACATATTGTGCATTTTTAAAACATTAATGAAATGAATTAGTTATGAAGTCAGTTGCAACAACTAATTATGTAACAGCAAATAACGTGTTTGCTACAAATATACAGTGTATACTGTATAAGTTTTTATTTGTAGTTTACAAACAACCATCTCACGGATATATGAAAGTAGGTCTCTGGAAGTACACTTCTGTTTCTGATTTAAAAATGCAAGGTGTTAGCTCAATTGTTCAAGCAACAGAAATTACATTTTGATACATTATAAAGTATAAAATATCACATCAATAGTTGATATTTAGCGTATATGCGTTAATAAGTGGAATATGTTATCTCAATAATTCAAGCTATAGAAGTAAAATTTACATATGTTACCAAATGGAAGATGTTATCCCAGTAATTCAAGCTACAGAACTAATATTTCACATATGTTACCAAGTGGAAGATGTTATCTCAATAATTCAAGCTACGGAAATAACATTTTTACATACGTTACCAAGTTGAAGATGTTATCTCAATAATTCAAGCTACGGAAGTAACATTTTATATACGAAATGAAGTGGAAGAAGTTATCTCAATTATTCAAGCTGCAGAAGTAATATTTTTCATACGTTACTAAGTAGAAGATGTTATTTCAATAATTCAAGCTACAGAAATAACATTTTACATACGTAATCAAGTGGAAGATATTATCTCAATAATTCAAGCTACAGAAATAACATTCTACATACGTAATCGAGTGGAAGATATTATCTCAATAATTCAAGCTACAGAAATAACATTTTACATACGTAATCAAGTGGAAGATATTATCTCAATAATTCAAGCTACAGAAATAACATTCTACATGCGTAATCGAGTGGAAGATATTATCTCAATAATTCAAGCTACAGAAATAACATTTTACATACGTAATCAAGTGGAAGATATTATCTCAATAATTCAAGCTACAGAAATAACATTTTACATACGTAATCAAGTGGAAGATATTATCTCAATAATTCAAGCTACAGAAATAACATTTTACATACGCTGCAAAGTGTAAGATGTTAACTCAATAATTCAAGCTACAGAAGTAACATTTTACATACGAAATGAAGTGGAAGAAGTTATCTCAGTTATTCAAGTTGCAGAAGTAACATTTTTCATACGTTACCAAGTAGAAGATGTTATTTAAATAATACAAACTACAGAAATGACATTTTACATACGTTACAAAGTGGAAGATGTTATCTCAATAATTCAAGCTACAGAAGTAACATTTTACATACGAAATTAAGTGGAAGAAGTTATCTCAATAATTATTCAAGTTGCAGAAGTAACATTTTTCATACGTTACCAAGTAGAAGATGTTATTTAAATAATACAAACTACAGAAATGACATTTTACATATGGTACAAAGTGGAAGACGTTATCTCAATAATTCAAGCTACAGAAGTAACATTTTACATACAAAATTAAGTGGAAGAAGTTACCTCAATAATTATTCAAGTTGCAGAAGTAACATTTTTCATACGTTACCAAGTAGAAGATGTTATTTAAATAATACAAACTACAGAAATGACATTTTACATACGTTACAAAGTGGAAGATGTTATCTCAATAATTCAAGATACAGAAAACACATTTTACATATGTTACCAAGCGAAAGATGTTATTTCAATCATTCAAGCTAAAGAAATTACTTTTGTATGCGTTACTAAGTGGAAGATGTTATCTGACTAGGTCAAGCTACAAATGTTAGAGGAACGAAAACAAATTTAGTTAAATGATTTAAATTAAAAACTTAGAACAAGGAAACATAAAAGTGAAGGTAATGTAAGAAACAAAACGAATGCTATAGAAATAGTATGGGTTGTGTTTACTTTTAACGTTGAACATATTCTTATCCAACGTGAAGAAGTTACTTCTAAGCAAATCGCGCTGCTGTATTGTATTGTATTTATTAACATTCCATGGTATTCATACATGCTTACAGCTAGAATATGGAAAAGTCAAAAAACTTAATACTATTATAAAATCTTAATTTATAGTCACAGTCTAGATGAAATATATACACACGAGATTTACAATATAGTCTACTAGTACAACACATAGTTTTAGTATCAATTTCATGAAGTGTTATTGAATGTCATGAATTCACCTACAGAATAGAAGGCGTGAGAAATTAGGTACTTCTTTAATTTGGCCCTAAATAATTTTATGTTTTGTGTTTCATTTTTTATATCGATAGGGAGGCTATTAAACATTTTTACTGCCATATAACGCACTCCTTTTTGATAGCACGATGGACTTGCCGATGAGTATGAAAGTAATTTTTTTTGACGTGTATTTATCCTATGAACTGTTGAATTAGTTACAAAGTTTTCACGATTACATACAAGGAAGACTATTAATGAAAAGATATACTGACAAGCCATGGGCATTATTTGTAGTTTTTTTAAAATAGTCCTACACGATTCCCTAGATTTGGCACCTACTATTATTCTAATTACTCTTTTTTGTAATAGAAATATATTGTTACTCTCTGTGGAATTTCCCCAGAATATTATTCCAAAACTCATTACCGAGTGGAAGTATGCAAAGTATATTGTTTTTACGGTATTGATATTTACTATCTTTTGCATAGATCTAATAGCAAAACAAGCTGAATTTAGTTTGGGGGTAATTTCTTTAATATGATTTTTCCAATTTAACACATTATCGATTTTTAAGCCAAGAAATTTGGTTGTTGTTGTTTCTAATAGGGATCTATTGTTAATTATTGCGCTAGTAATTTGCGACGTTGAATTTGGACAGGATTTAAATTGAATTATGTTAGTTTTGTTACAATTTAATACTAATTTATTGACTGAGAACCAGTCACATATTTTGAAGAGAATTTCCTCTGTTGAAGATTGGAATGTGTTGGAGTTATTGGCTGTAATTACTATACTTGTGTCATCTGCAAATAATATGGGATGACCTACATCTTTTATAAGGGGGGCAAGATCATTTATAAACACTAGAAAAAGTAGGGGACCTAATATTGATCCTTGAGGAATTCCATTATTAATAATTTCCCATGTCGATGTGTTCTGTTAAGTAACAAAGTATTGTAACAAAAGTTTATTTCAAATTCTCAGTTCAGCAGCTTAAATATACACTCTTTTAAAACACTAACTGATAAGTTGTTAACATTTTCTTCATTCACGAATTTAAACCTCAAATATTGAACTAAAGGAAAACTTTTTTTTTTGCATTAGTATCGGAATCAATATCCTGTCTGGCGCCGCGTTCCTTAAATTCCGATCTGCACTTTATGGGATGAAAAAATCGGGTCACACATTCCATGCGAGCAGGTTTGCATGGCGTGAAGGATGGCTGCGGGATTGTGTGAAGGTTTTATGGCCAGTCAGGAATGGCATTATTTACAACCAAGTATCGGTGACAGTATTACTGCACTCCAATCACTGGCATTCACAGTGAATTCCTGCTGTGCGTTGCACAACCATATTTAATCCAGTCTGTTATGTCTTATACCTCTTGCTATTAACAGGCGGAACAATTCCGAGATTCAGAAAAGAAAATACTGAAATATTACGTAGCATTTGTCAATGAAACTGGCCAGTGCTAAAATACTTTCAGGAAAAGCAAAACTGTCAATATAATTCCCTTCGCAGTGAAACAATAAACAGAACTGCATAGAAAGTTTTAGAGTAAACTAAAATTTTATTTAAGGGAGGAGGTACAGTATTGGTCTGCAAAAATTAAGTGAAATTCATTCTTTTTATATCTCTACTACTATAATAGCTAAATGAAAAGAAAAATGTTTCATGCTTAATATACATACAGTACACTTTATAAACAACTACAGTATTCAGAATACTAAAATACCTAATAATTTCCTGTAAAAATAGCAAATTCGCGTATTTTTTTACAACCGCAAAACATTTAAGGTGGGTGCTCCTGTTATGGCCATGTACCTGATATGGCCACCCCCCTATTGTGAGTTAGTTTAACCAAAAAATCCGCTAAATTTAAGCAGCATCCAGTGAAAGGACATCCTGGTATGTCACTTGATCGTTTTCCATCCAGTCAGGTTGAGCAATATGGCGCCAGTTGCCTGTTTTGCGGTTTTCATGTGACCTCTTCTTATTTTTCTCCGCTAAGACTCCTTTGTTTTATGCATGGTTTTTAAAGACTTGTTTCATGAAAACCATCGTACTCCATTCAGTTTTTAATGTTCTGTTGATTGGTGTTGTCGTTGATGGGTATCTTTTACGAGTTGTTCATAATCAAAGGATTTTCGTGAAAGCTTACCTGCTCCTGATATGGTCATATCAAATCCACCATGGCCATATCAAGTTCATTTCACTTTTATTTTTTCACCTGACTAATTTACATGCCTTATAGCTGGGATTACGCGAAAATTTTGTATTTTAAGAAAAACAACGTATTTTTTGGAAAAATCTGTTTCGACTATACATTTGAATTATAAAAAAGGTTATTAAGTGTCATGTTTATTCATTTTACACCAAAATTATTTAATTTTAGCACAACTGCGCTATCAAACTGAAAACAATCACGATTTGTAGTACATGAAACAAGGGTGGCCATATCATGTGCACATGTTTCTGATACGGCCACTAGGTAGACTTTTGGAATTTGGGACTTTTTGGACAATTAAAGCTACTTTTATGGGGAAAGGAAATTGTTTTAAGAAAGTCCATTAGACTGAGAACGAGTAAGAAAAAAGTGGTTTACATTTTTTTTTCAAAATGGCGGCTAGAAAAATTCTCAAACTTTTGCATGGCCATATCAAGGACACCTACCTTACATAATAAAATAATTCCTACAGTAAATTAAATATCTACATTTTTCTTTTACAGCAATGTTTTAAAAACCTACATCAACAACATAGTCTAGGACCTTTTACCTATACCTTCAAGATTTTTTTTCTCAATTTTACCTTCAATATTACATTTTATAAAAGATTTTATTAAGAAAAAATATTTCTTGAAGGAATAGGTAAACGATCCTAGACTATGTTGTTGATGTAGATCTTTAAAACATTCGAGTAAAAGAAAAATGCAAATATTTAATTAATTGTACATTTTATTATGTAAATGCTTCGCAATTGTAAG
Source organism: Periplaneta americana (assembly GCF_040183065.1). Lineage (NCBI taxonomy): Eukaryota > Metazoa > Arthropoda > Insecta > Blattodea > Blattidae > Periplaneta > Periplaneta americana. The sequence continues at coordinate 164,784,174 of NC_091125.1, forward strand.
AAGGTTACGCAAATTTGATATTATTTTCAGATATAATTATTAGCTATTTTAATATTCTGGAATAATGTTTCATTAAGTGTAAGTATATATAAGCATGAAAAGTTTTGTTAATTTAGCTTTTATAATATCTCAGATATAGGGGAGAGTCGGTAGTATCGGACATCGGGTAAAATCGGACAGTGCGTTTCTTTCATCTACCATCATATGGTAGTACCTGATTGACATGGTTACGTTTCTCTATGCGACATCACAGAAACGTAACCATGTTAATCAGGTACTATCATCGTGTGGTAGATGAAAGAAACTCACTGTCCGATATTAACCGATGTCCGATACTACCCGACTCTCCCCTAAAAAAATGAATTTCACTAAAAGTTTGCAGGCAATGGTGTACCTTTTTTGTTTTGGTTTGTTGCATCATCCCCAAAAAGTTTGAGTATTGAATTTAGGTACACCCTGTATTATAATATTAAAGCCAGATATGTTACGTCACTGCCACCACTGACATTCTATTAAATACAGTATTATCTTCAGTTTAGCACTTACATATATGAAGGTAACTTTGCATCCGAATGATGAAATGAAGGAATCAATTCGTTCAGCAATACATACATTTTTCGTTCAAAATAGAAACCTTAAAATCGATTTTATGAAGAGGTAGTCACGTAAAATCTCCATTACACCAACTTCAACATGAAATAATTTCAAGGGAAAAATTGTTCCGGAGCCGGGTATCGAACCCGGGACCTTTGGTTTAACGTACCAACGCTCTACCACTGAGCTACTCGGGAACTCTAACCGACACCGATCCAATTTTTCCCTCTATATCCACAGACCTCAAAGTGGGCTGACAACCGTCAAGCAACCAACTTCGAGTGCACACTAACTCCGTGTGACTTAAATTGTGGTTTTCTGTTAACGAACAGTGACGTGTATTATGCAAATCAAGATTTCAGGTATAACTCCCTGTAAAGTTGATTTGAATAATTTCGAGGGAAAAATTGTTCCGGAGCCGGGTATCGAACCCGGGACCTTTGGTTTAACGTACGTACGTATTTCAACATGAAATGTTTCCTATTACATCATTACTTTGAATAACGTCGGTTTCAGAAAACTTGAAACTATTCTACGAAATCGCTTGTTTCAAATTCAGTGAGACAGATGGTGTGTTTTCTAACACTGTCTCATAAAACGAGGGTTCATGAAAAGCCTGAATATATAACATATAATATATAATATATGTAACACATTAAAAATGTCGAAGTCAGAATATTTTTTATAAACTTGAACGAGATGGCAAGCAGTACATAAGCTAGCGTTTAACATCATACAGTATATTAAATTATGAGGTACTCGACGGAAAATATTTTATGATTTCCCTCTTTGGTCGAGGCAAAGGTTCTCATGCACAGGCCAGGCTGGGGGCTACGACTTTTTAAGGATCATAAAATTTTCATTGTGAATCTTTGTATATACAGTTCAAACGCGAGTAATAAAGGAGAGAGAAAACCCATTAAAAATTAATTGAAATTCTCCACAACACAACAAGGAAAAATAATGGAGTTACAGGAAATTAAATGTTAAAAATTGGCAAGAGATTTAAGGAAAATCCAGTGATTGCGTGAAAGGTCAATACGCGACTTAAGATAATAAAATACAATAACCACTTTATTTTATACTGGAAATGTGTTGTAGTTTTTGGTACAATGCACATACTCAATATCCATGATTACAGTAACTACCAAAAGTTTAAAGACACTCCTTCAAAAGTGACGTTTCGCCTCTGTCCTTGAACTTAGACATGAAATCTCCTGATATTTATATAGAGACCAAATGCCTGCTACATTGTATTAAATACAGTCCCTATTATCTTTAGTTTAACATTTACGTATATTATGAAGCTAACTTTGTATGTATGTATGTATGTATGTATGTATGTATGTATGTATGTATGTATGTATGTATGTATGTATGTATGTATGTATGTATGTATGTATGTATGTATGTATGTATGTACGTATGTATGTATGTAAATGTTAAATGTTATGTTTTATTTAACGACGCTCGCAACTGCAGAGGTTATATCAGCGTCGCCGGATGTGCCGGAATTTTGTCCCGCAGGAGTTCTTTTACATGCCAGTAAATCTACTGACATGAGCCTCTCGCATTTAAGCACACTTAAATGCCATCGACCTGGCCCGGGATCGAGCCCGCAACCTTGGGCATACAAGGCCAGCGCTATACCAACTCACCAACCAGGTCGACTGTATGTATGTATGTATGTATGTATGTATGTATGTATGTATGTATGTATGTATGTATGCATGTATGTAAATGTTAAATATTATGTTTTATTTAACGACGCTCGCAACTGCAGAGGTTATATCAGCGTCGCCGGATGTGCCGGAATTTTGTCCCGCAGGAGTTCTTTTACATGCCAGTAAATCTACTGACATGAGCCTGTCGCATTTAACCACACTTAAATGCCATCGACCTGGCCCGGGATCGAGCCCGCAACCTTGGGCATAGAAGGCCAGCGCTATACCAACTCACCAACCAGGTCGACTGTATGTATGTATGTATGTATTTATGTATGTATGTATGTATGTATGTATGTATGCATGCATGTATGTATGTATGTATGCACGTGTATTTATTCACACTGAAAATGGGTAAATATCCGGTGGCGGTGGTAACTACTTACACTCAATAATGACAATTAATAAATAAATTTAATAAAAGTACAATTAATAATACCATGTATGGTGGGTCCCTATCACCACGGCATGGCGCGTCCTCAGGTTGCGGATAGAGGAGACGGCCTCCTGATATGGAGGGTAGCTGCGAATATATTGAATAAGCAGTCGCGGACAGCCGATGAGGGGTGGTCCTCCAGCTTGGGGGTTGGGCGAAGGGCTAACAACCCATCACCGTAAAAAACAGCTTGTTACGAATCCCTATAATAAGCCTCGGAATAGGACCTTTAGGGAGGCCGAGACGTAGATGGGAGGATAATATTAAAATGTATTTGAGGGAGGTGGGGTATGATGATAGAGACTGGATTAATCTTGCACAGGATAGGGACCGCTGGCGGGCTTATGTGAGGGCGGCAATGAACCTTCGCGTTCCTTAAAAGCCATTTGTAAGTAAGTAAGTAACAATTAATAATAAATTAGTAATAATACTACTAATAATAATGATAATAATAATAATAGTAATAATAATAATAATAATAATAACAAGGAGCATCCTAAATTAAATGAAGCACGATCACTTAAAATAACATTTAAAGTAAATCTAATTTGTATCTTAACCCAAGTTCGAACTAAAACCCACGAGTATGATATGTTCATATCTGCACAAGTACCTTTCAGAACTATACTCATTTCGCTGTCAACTCACTCACTGCACTGGAACTGCGACACATTTCACTGATACTCTCCTGATTTCACTAACACTTCAAATACATTTCACTGTTCAAATATTTTGCACTGCCACTATAAACTATAAAGCTTCACTGACAGAAACACACTTCACTTACACAACACATTTCACTGACACAACACACTTCATATTTCACTCACATAACACACTTTTTCACTGATTCAACACTTCAAATAAAACATCAATTACACCTTGAAATAGTGTGTATAATATACTACCGTCTATTAGTAAAGTCTTGAAGCCTATTTTTAAATACATATTTCGTTATTGGTAAAGACTTTAGTAAGTCTGCAGGTAATCAGGTAATATGCGAATCAATTCTTGTCAAATACACACGTTTAGTTCAAAACAGAAAACTTGATATAAATTTTAATAAAGTTTAGTTAGTTAATCACGTAAATTTTAATTTCATTAAATTCAACTTATGTTCCTATTACCTTATTGCTCGGTTTCTTGAAATTTGAACCTTATTCTACGGCTTCGAGTCTTTTTTAAATGTAGTACAAACGTGACGGTCCCGCGCCGTGGCGTCGCGGTCTAAGGCATCCTGCCTAGGACTCGCGTTACGGAATGCGCGCTGGTTCGAGTTCTCATGGGGGAAGAAATTTTCTCATGAAATTCGGCCAGTATATGGGACCGGTGCCCACCCAGCATCGTGATGCACTTGGGGAGCTACGATAGGTAGCGAAATCCGGTTGCGAATACCAGCTATAACGGCTGGGGGGGATCATCGTGCTAACCACACGATACCTCCATTCTGGTTGGATGATCGTCCACCTCTGCTTCGGCATGTGGGCGTGAGGCCAGCAGCCGGCTGGTCGGCCAAGGCCCTTCACGGGCTGTAGCGCCACGGATTATTATTACATACGTGACGAATTTATAATTATATTCAGGCGTTTCATGGACCATCGTTTCATTGAACAGTGCTAGAAAAGACAGCAGCCCTCGCTCTGAATTTGAAACAAGCTAATTGTATCACAAATTGAATCAATTGAAGAGCTCGGTGCAATAAGGTGTTAACCCACACGTAGTTACTTCTGAGATATGAGCATTTTAAAGTTTAGAAAAAGGCATAATTCCAAACATTGAAATTTAAATGCTGAAACTGCTTTCAATGTGAAGCTATGACTCTTAAGTTACATTTATGTAATTTTGAAACATTTTACCGAATTTTGAAAACCTATATTACATGCATATTTGATAATCGGGGATGTCTATGTTGGTTAGCACCTTATTGCACCAGATGGTTGGACACTGCTTTGAGAGGGATTACAAACGAATTACAAACATACATTTATTCTGAACACTTATACAACCTAACTAAATTAGAATTATAATGAATAATATCTTAATTTGTCCTCTACATTTGGACATTCTAATTTAACGTTGTATTATACTGTGCTTACAACAAGATTTGCTTATAATAATAATAATAATAATAATAATAATAATAATAATAATAATAATAATAATAATAATAATAGCCACGACAGTCCATTAAGGACCATGATCGTCCAGCCGGCTGCTGACCTCACGTCTACATGCCGAAGCAGAGGTGGACGATCATCCAACCAGAATGCAGGTATCGTGTCGTTAGCACGGTGATCCCCCCAGCCGTTATAGTGGCTTTCGTAATCAGATTTCGCTACCTATCGCAGGTCCCCTTGTGCATCACGATGCTGGGTGGACAATGGTCCCATACACTGGCCGAAATTTAAATAGCATTACAGCAATTCGATTTTACCATGCACTAAATATCATCAAGTATATCCACATTTTCAGGTTAATGTTCTTCACCTGCAGTACCGTGGGTAACGAGATTCCTGTAGAAAACATGATGTATTGGTGGGATCTATTCCAGAAGTAACATTACATCTGCTAATTTTCGACTCTCTGTAGGAAGTTGTGTTGAATATTTAGGTTGTAAATCACAAATTGAAATTGTTGAACTATGATGACCCCATTTCTTGAAAGTGTACTGAATGTAATGACAGTTCATGCTAGTAAGTGTAACCAACCTCTAAAATGCCTGGTAAAGCTCAGTCAATCTTAACCCTTTGTTGCCGGACATATATTACTTACTTACTTACTTACAAATGGCTTTTTAAGGAACCCGAAGGTTCATTGCCGCCCTCACATAAGCCCGCCATCGGTCCCTATCCTGTGCAAGATTAAGCCAGTCTCTATCATCACACCCCACCTCCCTCAAATCCATTTTAATATTATCCTCCCATCTACGTCTCGGCCTCCCTAAAGGTCTTTTTCCCTCCGGTCTCCCAACTAACACTCTATATGCATTTCTGGATTCGCCCATACGTGCTACATGCCCTGCCCATCTCAAACGTCTGGATTTCAAGTTCCTAATTATGTCAGGTGAAGAATACAATGCGTGCAGTTCTGTGTTATGTAACTTTCTCCATTCTCCTGTAACTTCATCCCGCTTAGCCCCAAATATTTTCCTAAGCACCTTATTCTCAAACACCCTTAACCTATGTTCCTCTCTCAGAGTGAGAGTCCAAGTTTCACAGCCATATAGAAGAACCGGTAATATAACTGTTTTATAAATTCTAACTTTCAGATTTTTGGACAGCAGACTGGATGATAAGAGCTTCTCAACCGAATAATAACACGCATTTCCCATATTTATTCTGCGTTTAATTTCCTCCCGAGTGTCATTTATATTTGTTACTGTTGCTCCAAGATATTTGAATTTTTTCACCTCTTCGAAGGATAAATCTCCAATATTTATATTTCCATTTCGTACAATATTCCCGTCACGAGACATAATCATATACTTTGTCTTTTCGGGATTTACTTCCAAACCGATCGCTTTACTTGCTTCAAGTAAAATTTTCGTGTTTTCCCTAACCGTTTGTGTATTTTCTCCTAACATATTCACGTCATCTGCATAGACAAGAAGCTGATGTAGCCCGTTCAATTCCAAACCCTGCCTGTTATCCTGAACTTTCCTAATGGCATATTCTAAAGCGAAGTTAAAAAGTAAAGGTGATAGTGCATCTCCCTGCTTTAGCCCGCAGTGAATTGGAAAAGCATCAGATAGAAACTGACCTATACGGACTCTGCTGTATGTTTCACTGAGACACATTTTAATTAATCGAACTAGTTTCTTGGGAATACCAAATTCAATAAGAATATCATATAATACTTCCCTCTTAACCGAGTCATATGCCTTTTTGAAATCTATGAATAACTGATGTACTGTACCCTTATACTCCCATTTTTTCTCCATTATCTGCCGAATACAAAAAATCTGATCAATAGTCGATCCATTACGCCGAAAACCGCACTGATGATCCCCAATAATTTCATCTACGTACGGAGTTAATCTCCTCAAAAGAAATTATATATTATATATATTATATATATGTAACTTTTATAACGTTTAACTTTGATGCAAGAAGGTGTCACCCCTCAATACTATTTTAATAATGAGAAATTAAATTAATCCTTTCCTCTTCCGATGTGCCTTCATTTCCAGTCAGATATAATATAATCTGGGTCGTCGATGCTATCATCAGTGTAGTTAATCATGTCATCGTTTTAATTAACTTATTTTTTTATAATCTATTCTTTTGGCTACTTTCTCCTTCCAACTTTGTATAGGTTGGCGCCTTATTGCTCAAAACAAATGACTCTTAACATTAATTGGAAAAAGGATATGCATTTACTGCTGCGAAATTTATACTCATACCAGAGCCATCTTTTGATAGAAAATGCACAATATTATTCCACGTATGTTTGTGTATAAATCTCAATTTTCACAAAAATGAGGGTTAGCACCTTATTGCACCGAGCCCTTCAATTGATATATGCGTGTTGTTTACATAACAAATTTATTTATTGATTAAGTACCAATTCTAACAATTATTAACGAATATTTTAGTAGGCTTTATGAAGCAGGCACCTGAAATAAAGCAAACATATCCAAATTATACAGAAAAAATATACATAACCTAGGTGGGATCTGAACACACGATAGACACTTCGATGCGGTAGAAAATCTGCACCGACGGCAAAATAACAGAGTGCACTCTTACAAAAGACATCTCTCACGCATTTACAAACCGATCGATGCGATGGAACTCAAACGTAAATGAATTATAAATTCATAAAAACCAACGATGCAGTGAATTGTTAGGCGAGTCGTAAACCCATGGCACTTTTACACTCTCATTGCAGAAGTCGACATCTTAATCACGGACGTTTCATAAGCGTGTTGAGTGCCTGCTGGAATGGGGCACGTGATGGAAACTCCCGCAATTGTGGTAAACCGGATATTGCGAAATTACTGTACAGCTGTGGGAGTGAATGGCACAGAAAGTCAACAACCGGCAAAGTTTGACAAAGGCATAACACGTAAACACACATAAAAACAAGGAGGTACAAACAAACACATAGGCCTACGCTTACGTATATAAACACATACACATATCCCCGCAAAAACATAAACATACCCATATAGAAACAGAAACACGAGCTTATACAGTGTGTTCAGTAGAAAGGCTATAAAATTTCTTAATTTTTTTATCATCAGTTTCGTAATAGTAATATACGTTACAAGAGCGGTATGTTGACGTTTTCATGGTCGAGGAAAAGATTGAAAAAGCGAAACGTAGTTGAGCTTTTTTAATTTCCGAGAACATGAAAACAAACATACCGCTCGTGTATCGTACATTATTTTGTGCGAAGATCGTTTATTACATACCTGAAAGACGAATTTCTAATTAGTTGCAATGAAATCTCCATGTTGGTTTCTGTTTAATGACGGCAACTTCGGAAAAACCAAAATATCTTTCTTCAACACTGTTCCTATAAAATGTTTTCTGTGTTTACTATATTCCAGCAGGCCGTGATATACGTCTGTCTTCCCCCCCCCCCCAGTCTATAAATGCGAACTTAAAACAAACGGTGAGGTTATGTAATGATTTATTTTTCATTTTAATATTTTAACAATATTATTTATATAACATATTACAGTAATAACATCCGCATCTGGAATCTTGTTGATTTTTTCACGGCTTCCTTAATGTTACTTGTATCAGGAATGCAATAGGTTTCGTGGAGTAGTAGACTTTACTTAATTTTTGCAAATATCTAAAAACAATAATTAACATTGCAATTTAGGTGAAATTGCAGTGGTAAATTTCCAATTTATAATTATTACTATGTTAAACGTCTCTAAAAATAATATGTTAAAAGCCTAAAGCAGTAAAATTAATATGGCGCTTAAGCGGTAAGAAGAGGGAAATTGTTATGTGTGTTACGTTGGGAATACTGAATGTGGTATTTCACACTTACCGCGTATTGGTTCTGTGCGGAAAACAAGCAAATACGCACGATCTCGCACAAACACACATTAAAACAAGGAGGTAGAAACAAACACATAGACCTGCGCTTACGTATATAAACACATACACATATTCCCGCAAAAACATAAACATATCCATATAGAAACAGAAACACGAGCTTATACAGTGTGTTCAGTAGAAAGGCTATAAAATTTCTTAATTTTTTTATCATCAGTTTCGTAATAGTACATTATGCAACGAGCCTATAATGATAGTAATTAAGACGCGAGGATGTTTATGAAACGAGCGCAAGCGAGTTTCATAATTTTCATACCAGGGTCTTAATTACCATTATAGGCAAGTTTCATACGACTTTATATGCTCGACCATATTTCTAACTTGAAATTATTCAGAAGTATTCATTTTATTCGCATCTCACTGAAGAGCAGAAGTGGCCTTGTGCAAGCTCGTAAATTGTGAGATGTGCGCAGACGCGAAAGTATTGATTTTTTCCGAGGAACAATAATGTCATTGACCTTGATATAATTTAGAGAATAACATGAACTAAGTTTGATGTAACCTGGAAATTGATTTAGAATTGAAAAACGAGATGACAAATTAAATTTAATTTGAATATTATTTACAATTAACACTAATTATTATAGTAACAGAACATAAACTTCTGCGACAGTATTGGATTTCTAGCCTCCGTGACATTTTGATACTTGTCTTTCGATTGCATACCCGAGAATAATCGAAAACCTGAACTTTAATGAGTAGGTGTACTTTAATGAGATGCATTAAAGGGCTGCTACCAGGTGTATAATTACTACATTTCGGCATGGTCGAGCATAAACATTATGATAACATCACTGTCGTGAATATTTACTGTACACTGAGTGAATCAATCACTGAATTATGATCACTGCTCCGAAACTGGGCACACACACATAACAGTGACAACTATTATCGCGAGCAAGGAGTGTAAGGAATCATTCCATGAGGAGTGGGACATTTCATAAAAAAATTCAAAATTATCAGACAAGGTGGGACTTTCATTTTAATCATTACCTACACTGCGTACTACTTATTTACAAGGCTATTTTGGTCACAAGCTGTTTTTCTTATGAAAATGAACTTTAAGATATCATCGTCAATTGATGCTTTAATTTTCATGCAAATTTTAGTGATTTAACAGAGAGAAAGCCACAATTTAAGTCACACAGGCTGTGTGCACTCAAAGTTGGGTTTCTGGCGTCTTGTCAGCCCATTTCAGTTGTGTGGACATAAAGGATAAATTTGTGACGGTGTCGTGTATGGTTCCTGGGTAACTCAGTCGGTAGAGCATTCGTGCGCTAAGTGAAGAGTCCCGGGATCGATACCCGGCCCGGAACAATTTGTTCCTTGAAATTATTCAAGTCTGCTTCATAGGGAGCTATTACCAAATACCTTACTATAATAATACCGGACAGCTGTATACTACCAGCATTGGCGTGAGTGCGTAATATAGCAGACCTGACATCTAGCGGAGAGGGATGGAATTACGTCCACATATACAAATATTAACATAGCGAGATTCGGACTATTGTTTAATACGTGAGATACTAATGTGGAATAATATATGAAACACTTAAGAAATGTTGAATAATATTTAATATTTAATGTAAAATTATTATCTTGTAGCACGTATGGGCGAATCCAGAAATGTATATAGAGTGTTAGTTGGGAGGCCGGAGGGAAAAAGACCTTTGGAGAGGCCGAGACGTAGATGGGAAGATAATATTAAAATGGATTTGAGGGAGGTGGGATATAATGATAGAGACTGGATTGATCTTGCTCAGGATAGGGACCTATGGCGGGCTTATGTGAGGGCGGCAATGAACCTGCGGGTTCCTTAAAAGCCAGTAAGTAAGTAAGTAAGTAAGTAAGTAAGTAAGTAAGTAAGTAAGTAAGTAATTAAGTAAGTAAGATATCAAAGCTGCATATTATGAGAAATATTACATCTAGGTCAGAAAGCATGGGTAGACATAACGGCTCGGTTAGAAAAGCCAACGTACTATGGTAGGAACGATCATGATTTTAAAATCAAATGTAGGAAACAGAAAACGGATGTAGGTAAATTCTCATTTTTAAATAGAACTATAAATGATTGGAATGACCTACCTGCAGCGGTCTTTGAGGGCTGTCCTTCCTTAAGGAGATTCAAGAATAATTTAAAGAGTTGTGTATAAAGTGAAAATTAAAATTAAGGTGACATTCAACATTTAATTTTTTAAGGTGACATGTATTTATCTAGCCTGACGAGTTTACTTCCTTGGTTTGAATTGTAAATTATTTAAAAATAGCGTGTAAGAGGGCCTTAGGCTAGAAATGTTTAGTTTAAATGTAGTTCTGTTTATAAGTATGCATAAGAATGCAATTATTTGACTTATTTGAACTGTTGTATCTGTGAAGCGAGGTGAGTCAGTGAAGTTATGGTTTTACAGTGCAGTGAACAGTTCCGATCAGTGATAATTTATAGCGTCAATGAAATGTGTTCTATAGTGTCAGTGAAATGTGTTACAGAGTGTCAGTGAAATGTGTGCTAAAGTGTCAGTGAAATGCGTCATAGTGCCACTACAGGGAATGAGATGAGAGTAAAGTGAAAGACTATTGAAACTTATGTAGGACCTATACATAATTATGTAGGTTGTGTTGTAAAATTAGGTGTTTTATTTTATGTTTTATTATTATTGTGTTAAATTGTATTGTGTATTCTTATTGTATTGTGTATAAAATTGTATATGTGTTGTAAATTGTATTATGTATTGTAAATTTTATTGTGTATTGCTTATCATTTTAACTGTGTATTGTTAATATTGTATATACCACTGCCACCGGGTGCTTGCCCACTTGCAGTGTAAATAAATACATACATACATACATACTTCATATTACTTTCCGTAATTAATTGTTACATATTTTTTCTTTGGTTTACCGAGGCAAAATCAATCTGATATTAGGAATGAATTTACAGTAATGTTTTATATACGCATTGCTGACAACTGCAAAGATAAAATTGATAGTAATCTGATGCTTGTAATAATTAGTAAAGGCATGTGGACAACAATGAAACTTAATTTGATAAAACCTTAAAATCCAATACATTTTAACTTCTATTTATGTATTAGGTCTAAATAAAAAACTAATTTGTATTTTTCTATCAACACAAAGACGAAGGAATTAGGCCTACTAAAGAATGTTGTTGACTTACGTTTTATGAACTGTCGGAAATCGAAAGTACGATTTGGAGCAATTTGTAATGCTGTAATTGTGACAATTATAAACAGCACAGATACACCCTGACATTTTAACACTAGTACTAATTCATAAAACTATTAACAAATTAACTAGCTCAGCAACAATATACATTGCAGTTGATTACAGCTTGTTCCGCGAGTATCTCCATCCCGGCAGATAGGTAGCAGCACCTCATCGTTAGCACGTAAAGCTGCTAGCTGTCCGGTATTATTATAATAAGGTATTTGATATTACTTGAAAGCCAGATTTGCATAATACTATATCATACCTCACACATGATTATGATACAAGATGTATGTGCAGAGACCCGAAGTATAGTATAATATACCTGCATTTGTGCCCTAACTGTAACCTGCAGAATTCGTTCACCATATTTCCTCAGTCAGTGACTTTTTTTAAGTCTAGAATTATAATGAACTTTAAAAATAAAACAGCAAATGTCTCAAGACTCAGGAGGATAAGATATTTTGAATCTGACATTGTAGAACCTTTCCTTATCAAAATGTTAAATACTATTAAACTCTGTTCTATTGAAATATCATGCAAATATCACTGATACCGAAGTTAATAAAAACTTTAAACGATTCTGTCTGTGCTTGATTTGATATCGCGGTGTTTTGGTAATCGGTCCCAAGCTCTAAAATACGGGTCATAAAAACCGAAAGCCATCTTGAACTCTACTCACCTCCCAAACATGGCGGCAAGAACGCTAACCCACAATCCTAAGATTATAGAATCGATCTCTCAACCGCCGAGTAAGAAGGGTAGCCTATGTGCAAGGAGGAGCCTTACCTACTTTTACTACGTCGTTAATACAAACTTGTCCTGCTGCGAAATCCGATTTAGGTTTGTTGTTTGGGCTAGTCCTTAAAACGGGAGAAGCTCGGAGGGAAATATTGCGATGTTTTTGTGTGTGGAGGACGAGGGAGAAGATACAGCTCTCCCTCTCCCACTTATATTGAAGCACGGTATAAAGTTTGGCTTTCGAATAAAGTCATGATGTTTGGACGTCACATTGACTGCGGTCATATAGTCAGGTAAGGTTGTGTGTAGTCAAGATGCTATTCTAAAGACTTACTCTCTCTTTCTCTCGTACAGATCGATGTACCCCGGAATGTGTTGCAATGAAGCACATGTTTTCTAAGGTTAAACCCATTCAATTCAGCTACAAACTTTGAGGCAACGAACAGTTACAAAACATACTGTGTGAATTCTCGGGTTTAGAGCCACTGAAACCTGAAACACAGTCGGTAGTATGTAACATTTAAAACTCAGCTTTGATGCTTGCTGCCGATAGTTGCGAGTTACAACCACGCTTTGGGCGTGGAGGTTTTTTTGTCAGAATTTATTTACTCATCAAATGACAGAAACATTGATCATACAGATTCAGGGCATAAAAAACTCACAGCCGTGAGTGACTACCTTCCACATGAGTCCATGCGATGTTACCGAGGTCTAGACTCTCAACATAACTTTTACCCTAAATCTATACTAATAGTAAATCTGTAGCCGAAATTTTTCTGGTAACTTTCGATCTTCCAAAAATAATTGGTCCTAACATATATAATTAACGACCCTGAAACCGAAAATCGCTTTTTTGAAATTTTTGTTTGTATGTATGTCTGTCTGTCTGTATGTTTGTTACCTTTTCACGCGATAATGGCTGACCGGATTTCGATGAAAATTGGAATATAAATTAAGTTCATTGTAACTTAGATTTTAGGCTAAAAGGCATTCAAAATACATTATTTAAAAGGGGGATTATAAGGGGGCCTGAATTAAATAAATCGAAATATCTCGCTTATTACTGATTTTTGTGAAAAATGTTACATAACAAACGTTTCTTTAAAAATAATTTGCGATAAGTTTTATTCCTTGAAAAATTTTGATAGGACTGATATTTAATGAGATAAATGAGGTTTAAAATTAAAATAACTGCCATCTAAGGCCGTGTAATGAATTAAAAAAGAAATGGCTTCGTCTATAAGGGGCCTTGGACAGCAACAATCGAAAGCTGTGAAAGATAGCCTACAGAGAATGTTTCTGTGTTTGTATGAAGTAATATCGGAAGCTAAATTAACCGATTTGTATAATTAATTATTATTTCACCATTGGAAAGTGTAGTTTCTCTAGATGGACATAATACTATAATGTTATTACAGTAACTTCTGATATAATATAATATAATATAATATAATATAATATAATATAATATAATATAATATAATATAATATAATATAATATAATATAATATAATATAATATAATATAATATAAGTTATTTGAAGGGTTCAGAACCATAGTGGGCCAAGCGCCATTTACTGAGTACGTAGAAAACAAGGGTTAAAATTAAGTTATTATCATAATTCAGTGGACACATATAGCAAGTAAAATTAAGCATACACATTAAATCTAAATGATATGTCAATCTTCATTAAAGTATGGATGCATGTAATAAAAATTAAGAAACATGTTAAAGGAATTGTCATTGCGCCAATGAGTGTCTCTGGACCAAAATGATCGCATTTTAATTATTTGGATGCAATTTAAATTAAGTAACATATTAAACGATTTATCCTTCTATCAAACACGAATGTTCCCTGGATCAAATGTCCTATTTTAATTATGTAATTACTTTATATTTATTTCTAACGGGTGCAGCGGAGCGCACGGGTACGGCTAGTCATGTAATAAAAAGGACAACATAGGACTTTCTATAGACTCCAGTTTAACATGGGAAAATCATATAGCATATATATGCACAAGATTATCAAGAGTTTTATATTTATTAAAGAAATTAGTGACTTGCGTTTCTCAAAATTATTTAAGATGTGCCTACTTTTCTTTCTTTCAGTCGATAATTAGGTATGCCTTAATTTTCTGGGGAAATGGTAGGAAAATTGGGAGTGTCTTGATTTTGCGAAAGAAAGCCATTAGAATTCTATGTCAATCAAACTATCTTGAACATTGTCGACCTCTTTTCAAACAATCACAGATATTAACTGTCATAAATTTATATATATATATATATATATATATATATATATATATATATATATATACGACCTAGTCCTTTACACTCGACAAAATATAGACAATCACTCATTAATAGCCAATATACATGATCATGAAATTAGAAATAGTGAACAAATTAATATTACATTCTGTAGATTATATAAAACTAGTACAAATTTTCTGTCATGGGGATGAAATATTAAATGATAAGCTTCCCAGTCAATATTATAAGTTACCAACCAATAGTTTCATAGCTAGATTTTATAATTGGTTTGTTAATTAATCCTTTCTACTCTGTAGATGAGTTTCTTAACGTAAATTCATACGAAATTGTTTTTTAATAAATAAAGTTATTTACATTTAGTTACAAATATTACATTAAGAGTGAAGTGTTTTCATTAATTTTAGAGTTTCAAAATGTTTTGTGTTTTCATTCTAATGAAGCTTTACTGTTTTAAATGATATGTGTATTTTCAAATGTATGTTCTTTTGTGACGAAGCCTATGACTGTATACATATTATTACAACGTACTGAAGTACATATGATATTTCCATGCAGATATTCTGCGTCATCATACGAAGAAAGAGTAATGGAACTGAGAAAAATTCTCTCCAGGCGCCGGAGAGAATTTTTCTCCATTCCATTACTCTTTCTTCCTATGACTGTATGTTTAATGGCTTAATAAATAAATTGGATTGAATTGAATTGAATTTGGTTGCGTCTGTGGCTAAAGTGCTAGTGCTTTGGTCTTCTCCTCAGGCTGCCCGGGTTCGAAATCCGTCCAGGTCATAATTGAATTTGCGATGGACAAAGTAATACCTCAGGAAGGGGTAGGAGCTCCGGATTCTTTGAGCTTACCAGGCTGCTTAAGAGCGGATGGGACTTGGCTCTATTAGGACCTAAGGTAGGATGGCCCACCTATCAGCGTCGGGTTCACGAATGCGACCCAGACCATCTGTCGAACTTGAACAATCGTCCCATACGTGGGGGTACACAATGAACCAAAGAGTGTCTAAAAGTGTACGGATCCTGCCCTGTCCTGCCCTTATTTTTAGTTTATTATTTAACGACACTGTATCAACTACTAGGTTATTTAGCGTCGATGTGGTTGGTGTTAGCGAAATTGTATTTGACGAGATGAGGCCGAGGATTCGCCCATAGATTACCTGACATTTGTCTTATGGTTGGGAAAAATCTCAGAATAAAAACTCAACTATGTAATAAGCGCAAGCGGGAATCGAACCCGCGCCCCAGCGCAACTCCGAATCGGAAGGCAAACGACGTTGAATTTCGGCAGGATTTAAATTGGATTATGTTCGTTTTGTTATTACATATATATAAACATGCACAAAAATTTCCATAAAATTCTGTTTCGTAGTTTCAGAATAAATTTTTGACCTGGATTTTCAAAATGTAGTTAGTGGTGTCCACACCTGTGGAGTAACGGTCAGCCGGTCTGGCTGCGAAACCAGGTGGCCCGGGTTCGATTCCCGGTCGGGGCAAGTTACCTGGTTGAGGTTTTTTCCGGGGTTTTCCCTCAACCCAATATGAGCAAATGCTAGGTAACTTTCGGTGTTGGACCCCGCACTCATTTCACCGGCATTATCACTTTCATCTCATTCAGACGCTAAATAACCTTAGATGTTGATAAAGCGTCGTAAAATAACCTACTAAAATAAAAAAAAATAAAAAAAGATGTAATGCGTCGTCAATTAAAGTTTATAACATAAAACTAATATAGACATTAAAACAATTATTTTACCGAAGTAAACTCAGATAGTTGATGCGTATTTTAAAAATAATTTTGAAAAGTATACTTTTTTACGGTATTAACCTACATATCTACCACTCTCATTGTCTCCCTTTCATTATGTTCACAGCGCTCCTAATTTCTTAGGATAGGCATCTTCTTAAATATTGACCATCGACCCTATGTTTCAAAGTATTCAAATTTATTTGTATTGTGTAAATTTAATACAAATTTAGATATTGTAAACATAATTATACAAAAATACACATAAATACAAAATACAGATATATAACAATAAAAATAAAATACTAATACATAAGTATAAAAAAGAGGATAAAATAATATTAATAAATATGAGGACCGAATATGCAAGGCTCGTGTTCGGTCGTAGTTCAGATATATGTTTAATAAAAGAAGAATATATAAATAAAATATAATAAAAACTAAAAATAAAGTAACAGCTACAAAAAATACATAATATAATATTACCACAAAGATAATATCGTACGCCAATCAAGTAGGACAATTTATATAAAAAAAAGGATATAAGTAAGGAATGTATATAGGGTTATACAGGGACATCATTTTATTTTTACTTCAATTTTTATTGTACCTGAGTTTTTTAATGTACTTCACTCCCACCCCTTCTACTAAGGAAGTTCCAACTCCACACAGAACCAAGACCGCAGATAGTAAGCAGTACTGAGTTACTGAGTATAGTACGTTCCAGAAATATGTTCGCGTTTTCCAGTGACGAGAGAGCTTTCAATATTGAATCATATTTTCGCACAGGCACTGTCCGTTTGCCTACGTCGCATCCCGATTTCCCCACCTGCTTCTGCTCGCCCCTCTGTAAAAGCTGGGCTGTCTTAGCTCTTTTCTGAAAACATTAATTTCTCTTAGGAATTGGACGTTTACGTAATATTATACAGCTGTTTAATTTAACTTAAATAAAAGGGCCTCGTTAAGTAATTACTGTCACGTGATTTCCTCCCTTTCTACAATCCTGCGGTATAACCACTTGGACGGACAGTAGGTAGCATTTCTGAGTAATTTTATATTTTCGGGTCGGGCAGAAGTGAAGATTGAATTCACAGTACGTAGAGTAGGTACAGAATTATTTCAACATGAGTTACTAGTACGAAGGACGAAACTGGCAATTGGAATTACATGCAATAGTCTATAGTGCGATAATATGCACAAAATAACTGAAGCCTGTATCGAAATGAAGGTCACCATTTTCAAAATTGTGTTTAAATATTCATATTATGATTATTTTTCAATTTAACTTCTTTCTCTATATTGAACGCTAATGTGCTGTAGACAGTATAATATACACTGCATAATGAATACGTTCGCATGGCTAACTCACTTCGTGAGTAAAAACACTTATTCTTAATACAGTACTGTACTTTGATTAAAGAAAAACCTAATGAAAATTATCAAACTAAAAATCGCGATATTTCCTAGTTTACGTAAATGGATGAACTACTTTTCTTCCATCCTATACCTAGTAGAGTGATTTGTGTTTTACGCCAGTATCATCGAACTCCAGTCTTGGAGGGGGGAGCAAGCGGTGTTTCCGGTTCTCTAAAGGTATAGACAGGTTAATATTAAAAATGTTAGTAAAAATAAAATGATGTCCCTGTACAATATATCCTATATTCGTTATACTTATATACAGGATAATTCAGAATTCAACCGAAGAAATTTATATCGTTATCGAGAGATCGTAGACAAGCAGTTTGATATAAGGAACCCATGATCTCCGACGAAAAATATGTGACAAGTAAAAGTTCTTCTAGAGACAGATAAAAAGGTCAATTTTTTCTTCCACCATGTTAATAAAGTCAAAAGAAGTGCCTGTACAAATTTTGGCCACTCGACCACAATTACGAGGACCCCCACTAACTAAGTTCCCCTGGGACTGTTTACAGAAAGAAAACACAATTTCATTTCAATTTTTTTTTGGAACAGATACAACACCTGTTGAACTATTTTCCAACATACTACCCACTGGAATTGAAACATTTGTCATTTCATAAGATCAAAAGAGAGGTGCAGACAGCTGTCATACACTAGTTCCGATCTCAGGCGGCTGACTCTACGACACAGAGATAGAAAAGTTGATCCCATGGTATGACAAATGTCTCAATTCCAATGGGGAATATGTTCAAAAATAGCTCATCAATTACTGTATCTGTTCCAATAAATCTTTCCATGAAGTTGTGTTTTCTTCTTGTAAACGGTCCCAAGGAAATTTATTTTTACGGCCGTCTTAATTGCGCTCGAGTATTCAAAATTTGTATATGCACTTGTTTTGGCATTATTAACATTGTGGAAGGAAAAAGAATATTTTTTTTAATAATTTCAAGAGAAAAATTGTTCCGGGGCCGGGTATCGATCCCGGGACCTCTGGTTAAACGTACCAGCGCTCTTTCCAACTGAGCTACCCGGGAACTCCACCCGACACCGTCTCAACTTTTCCCTTTATATGCACACAACTCGCGTGGGCTGACGAAACGCCAGAGACCCACATCGAGTGCACACAATCTCTGTGTGACTTGGAATTGTGTTGTGAGACGGTGTCGGGTGGAGTTCCCGGGTAGCTCAGTTGGAAAGAGCGCTGGTACGTTCAACCAGACGTCCCGGGATCGATACCCGGCCCCGGAACAATTTTTCTCTTGAATTATTCAAATCTGCTTTACAGGGTGCCTTACCTGAAAGACTAGATTTGCATAATAATTCTTTTATCTGCCCCCCCCCCATGAGAATGTTTGCTTGTGAGTTATTATTTATTGATATGATTTTTATTTTTCCTCAAATTGACTTAAAGAAATGATTTCTGCTTGCTGATCATACTTCATAAATCAGTCTATATGCTAACATTTATTTTTGAAATTATAAAATGTTTAAATTAACAGCAGGATAGTGATTAACTTACAAAATATTTGTGTCAGCAAGTGGAAATTGTATTTTTTTTATCGTTTCCAATTAAAACTAATCAGAGACAGGTGAAACGATGGTAAGTGGTAATGAAGTAATAAATAAATTAAAACATACAAAAAAATTAAATTATTATTAGAACACCTGCTTGATAACTCCTTTTCTAAGACACTCACAAAAGTAATTTGGTAACTACACACACCAGTGCCACATAAAATTAATATTGACTGATGTACTTTCCACATCTCTATGTTGGTTTGCATCTCAATCCCCCGTGTTTCTATTAAACTGCACAGATCACCCGCTCTGCCTGCATCTGTTAATCAACGCAACCCCCCTGATCTGCAGATTGCATCCTAATTTACCACGCCTGTAATTAACATGCGAAATGTTTTAATCACATGCATTGTGAATTATAAGCTATTCCATTGCGAGTGCGCGTTTTATTATGCTGTTTATATACTCATTTCATGTACCTCAGTGTATCATCCGGTCCAGTACACTACCAACTACGTGATATGCGAGTATGTAGAACGTGCTATGATACTGCCCTGGAGTCGATATGGAGATTCCCGAGGGGATACACATTTTCAGCATTTCTGATAACAAGAATCAGGTATCGAATTACTGTCAACAATAGAAACATTTTCAGCACATCTGATAAATAAGAATCTGGTTTCTAATTACTGCCAGCCATAGAAATATTTTCAGTACATCTGATAACAAGAATCTGGTTTCTAATTACTGTCAACAATAGCAACATTTTAAGCACATCTGATAACAAGCATCTGGTGTCAAATTACTGCCAACCATAGAAATATTTTCAGTACATCTGATAACAAGAATCTGGTTTCTAATTACTGTCAAAAATAGAAACATTTTAAGCACATCTGATAACAAGCATCTGGTGTCAAATTACTGCCAACCATAGAAATATTTTCAGTACATCTGATAACAAGAATCTGGTTTCGAATCACTGTCAACAATAGAAACATTTTCAGCACATCTGATAAATAAGAATCTGGTTTCTAATTACTGCCAAACATAGAAACATTTTCAGCACATCTAATAAATCAGAATCTGGTTTCTAATTACTGTCAACAATAGAAACATTTTCAGCACATCTGATAAACAAGAATCTGGTTTCGAATTACTGCCAACTATAGAAACATTTTCAGTACATTTGATGAGAAGAATCTGGTTTCGAATTACTGTCAACAATAGAAACATTTTCAGTACATCTGATAACAAGAATCTGGTTTCGAATTACTGTCAACAATAGAAACATTTTCAGCACATCTGATAACAAGAACCTGGTTTCGAATTACTGTCAACCATAGAAACATTTTCAGTACATCTGATAAGAAGAATCTGGTTTCGAATTACTGTCAACAATAGAAACATTTTCAGTACATCTGATAAGAAGAATCTGGTTTCGAATTACTGCCAACTATAGAAACATTTTCAGTACATTTGATAAGAAGAATCTGGTTTCGAATTACTGTCAACAATAGAAACATTTTCAGTACATCTGATAACAAGAATCTGGTTTCGAATTACTGTCAACAATAGAAACATTTTCAGCACATCTGATAACAAGAACCTGGTTTCGAATTACTGTCAACCATAGAAACATTTTCAGTACATCTGATAAGAAGAATCTGGTTTCGAATTACTGTCAACAATAGAAACATTTTCAGTACATCTGATAAGAAGAATCTGGTTTCGAATTACTGCCAACCATAGAAACATTTTCAGTACATCTGATAAGAGGAATCTGGTTTCGAATTACTACCAACCATAGAAACACTTTCAGCACATCTGATAACAAGAGTCTGGTTTCGAATTACTACCAACCAAAGAAACACTTTCAGCACATCTGATAACAAGAGTCTGGTTTCGAATTACTACCAAACATACAAATATTTTCGGCACATCTGATAACAAGAGTCTGGTTTCGAGTTACTGCCAAACATACAATTATTTTCGGCACATCTGATAACAAGAGTCTGGTTTCGAGTTACTACCAAACATACAAATATTTTCGGCACATCTGATAACAAGAGTCTAGTTTCGAATTACTACCAAAGATAGAAACATTTTCGGCACATCTGCTAATAAGAGTCTGGTTTCGAATTACTACCAAACATACAAATATTTTCGGCACATCTGATAACAAGAGTCAGGTTTCGAATTAGTACCAAACATACAAATATTTTCAGCACATCTGATAACAAGAGTCTGGTTTCGAATTAGTACCAAACATACAAATATTTTCGGCACATCTGATAACAAGAGTCTGGTTTCGAATTTCAGCCAAATATAGAAACATTTTGACCACATCTTATAAGAAAAAACTGGTTTCGAATTACTACCAAACATACAAATATTTTCGGCACATATTATAACAAACACTTTGAATTTCTTTATATATGCTTGAAAAAACGCAAAAACCTGTAACAGTTTATAATTATTTACAACAAACTTGCTTGGGGTTAGAAAAGTTCCCAGGTAAATAGCAAAAAATTCTAGAGCAGCTAAGCTGCGAGGGTTAAATGATTTCGTCTCTCTCTTTCATGTGTGTATATATACATCAGAAACATAATGAAAGAAATAAATTGTTGCGAAAGACGTAAAACGTACAATGGAAAATACAGTAGGTGTCATTTCCATTGACACATGTTTTTTAAGTGTTATTCCTCAAATTTGTACATTTGTACGCTTTAACAGAATAGAGTTGAGTTTAGCTCCTGTATTTACAAGTAGAATAAAATCCCGACTATGCGAGATGAACTATTCTAAAAAGGATTTCATAACAATGTAAGCGCAACGTCAGACAGCCTGCCACATCTGAAATGCAATAATATTTCATACGCGTTCAAGTACTTCACATTCAAGTAGAACGGTATATTATACAATATCTGAGATTAAACTTCCTGGACGAAGGTGTAAAATGCACAGTGTAGACATCTGTATATTGCTACCAAAAAGAACGCATATGAGATTATCCCGCGTATGTAGAGATGAATTCAGACTACTGTACTATTTCCAATTGCTATATTTTCAATCCTTGCTGTTGATGATTTGACAATATTTCAGATTCGAAATCCAGAAGACCTGTGTTCAATTCCCCACACATATATATATTTATAGAGAACCGTGATGATTACAATACAGCTTTAATACAGGCTAAGATTCACAGTGAAGTATACAATCAAGAAAAAAAGAAATGAAGATTTAACTTTGATATTAAGGAAAATAACCTTCACTTTTTAAATTAGCTGTAGAATATGCCATTAGTAAAGTCCAGGAAAACAGAGATGGTTTGGAACTGAACGAGTTACATCAGCTGCTTGATTATGGAGATGAAAGAATATGTCAGGAGAAAATCCACAAACTATTATGGAAAACACGGGAATTTTACTTGAAGCAAGTAAAAACATAGGTTTTGAAGTAAACGCCGAAAAAACAAAGCGTATGTTTATGTCTTGTGACCAGAACATTGTACAAATTGGAAACATAAAAACTAGAAATTTCTTCTTTGAAAAGGTGGAAAAACTCAAATATCTTGGAGCACCAGTAACAACTATAAATGATACTCAAGAGGAAATTAACACAGAATAAATACGGCAAATGCCTGTTATTATTCGCTTGAGAAGTTTTTGTCATCCAGTCTGTTCTCAAAATTCTGAAAGTTAGAATTTATAAAACAGTTATATTACTGATTGTTCTGTATGGTTATGAAACTTGGACTCTCACTTTGAGAGTGGAACAGAGGTTAAGGATGTTCGAGAATAAGATGCCTAGGAAAATATTCGGGGCTAAGAAGGATGAAGTTAGAGGATAATGGAGAAAGTTACACAACGCAGAACTGCACGCTTTGTATTCTTCAGCTAACATAATTAGGAACATTCAACCCAGACGTTTGAGATGGACAGGGCATGTAGTACGTACAGGTGAATCCAGAAATGCTTACAGAGTGTTAGTTGGGAGACTTGAGAGAAGAGGGCCTTTGAGGAGGCCGAGAGGTAGATGGGAGGATAATATATATTAAAATGGAAAGTGAAATATGATTACAGGGACTGGATTAATCTTGCTCAGGATAGGGATTAATGGCGGGCTTATGTGAGGCGGCAATACACCTCGGGGTCCTTAAAAGCCATTTGTAAGTCAGTAAGTAACAGTGAATTTAAAATAGAAAGTTATTTGTGAAATTAAAGAGCTAGATAATGAAATCTGGGTGGTTTGGAGTGAAATAATAAATAGAGAGTTGAAAATGTGTTTTAGAATTTTCTATACTGATATGTCAACAGGGGTCTAATTGCCATTCTCCAAAATCCTTTCATTTTTTGTGTTAGCGTACATCGAATGTAGACTTTACATAATAAAATTCTCACCTGGTTGAATGCCGAACCCGGAGGTTCATTGCCGCCCTCACATATGCCCGCCATTGGTCCCTATCCTGAGCAAGATTAATCCATTCTCTATCATCATTCCCAACTAACTCAAATCCATTTTAATATTATCTTCCCATCTACGTCTCGGCCTCCCTAAAGGTATTTTTCCCTCCGACCTGCCAACTAACATTCTATATGCATTTCTGGATTCGCCCATACGTACTACATGCCCTGCCCATCTCAAACGTCTGGATTTAATGTTCCTGATTATGTCGGGAGAAGAATACAATGCGTGCAGTTCTGTGTTGTGTAACTTTCTCCATACTCCTGTACCGTAACTTCATCCCTCTTAGCCCCAAATATTTTCTTAAGCACCTTATTCTCAAACACCTTTAGCCTGTGTTCCTGTCTCAAAGTGAGAGTCCAAGTTTCACAACCATATAGAACGACCGGTAATATAACTGTTTTATAAATTCTAACTTTCAGATTTTTTGACAGCAGACTGGATGATAAAAGCTTCTCAACCGAATAGTAACAGATATTTCCCATATGAAGGGTACACGGGAATAACGATCAAGGTCCATTTTAGAAAGTTTCGAGAAAAAGGAATTTTAAAGTTTAAGCACTTAATACTTTGTTATGTGTGTATTTAATAGAAATTGACGTAGTGGAATGTCAAGAACGATGATTTCTTATTACTAGCTAGACCACATGATAGTATTTCCTTTGCACTATAAGATAGCATTATTAACTCAATTTCGATTTTTTATGGACTTTGATCATTTTTCCCGTGTACCCTTCATATTTATTCTGTGTTTAATTTCCTCCCGAGTATCATTTATATTTGTTACTGTTGCTCCAAGATATTTGAACTTCTCCACCTCTTCGAAAGATAAATTTACAATTTTTATATTTCCATTTCGTGCAATATTCTGGTCACGAGACATAATCACATACTTTGTCTTTTCGGGATTTACTTCCAAACCTATCTCTATA
Organism: Periplaneta americana; assembly: GCF_040183065.1. Taxonomy (NCBI): domain Eukaryota; kingdom Metazoa; phylum Arthropoda; class Insecta; order Blattodea; family Blattidae; genus Periplaneta; species Periplaneta americana. Next base: position 164,809,332 of record NC_091125.1, read on the forward strand.
CTTGCTTCAAGTAAAATTCCCGTGTTTTCCCTAATCGTTTGTGGATTTTCTCCTAACATATTCACGTCATCCGCATAGACAAGCAGCTGATGTAACCCGTTCAATTCCAAGCCCTCTCTGTTATCCTGGACTTTCCCAATGGCACACTTTAGAGCAAAGTTAAAAAGTAAAGGTGATAGTGCATCTCCTTGCTTTAGCCCACAGTGAATTGGAAACGCATCTGACAGAAACTGACCTATACGAACTCTGCTGTACGTTTCACTGAGACAGATTTTAATTAATCGATCACAATGTCGTACAATAATTAAATATTAATAAATATTCAAATAGTAATATACGTTACAAGAGCGGTATGTTGACGTTTTCATGGTCGTGGAAAAGATTGAAAAAGCGAAACGTAGTTGAGCTTTTTTAATTTCCGAGAACATGAAAACAAACATACCCCTCGTGTATCGTACATTATTTTGTGCGAGGATCGTTTATTACATACCTGAAAGACGAATTTCTAATTAGTTGCAATGAAATCTCCATGTTGGTTTCTGTTTAATGACGCCAACTTCGGAAAACTAAAATATCTTTCTTCAACATTGTTGCTATAAAATGTTTTCTGTGTTTACTATACTCCAGCAGGCCGTGATATACGTCTGTCTTTTTTTCCCCCAGTCTATAAATGCGAACTTAAAACAAACGGTAAGGTTATGTAATGATTTATTTTTCCATTTAATATTTTAACAATATTATTTATATAACATAATGCAGTAATAGCATCGGCATCTGGAATCTTGTTGATTTTTTCACGGCTTCCTTAATGTTACTTGTATCAGGAATGCAATAAGTTTCGTGGAGTAGTAGACTTTACTTAATTTTTGCAAATATTTAAAAACAATAATTAACAGTGCAATTTAGGTGAAATTGCAGCGGTAAGTTTCCAATTTATAATTATTACTATGTTAAACGTCTCTAAAAATAATATGTTAAAAGCCTAAAGCAGTAAAATGAATGTCGCGCTTAAGCGGTAAGAAGAGGGAAATTGTTATGTGTGTTACGTTGGGAATACTGAATGTGGTATTTCACACTTACCGCGTATTGGTTCTGTGCGGAAAACAAGCAAATACGCACGATCTCGCACAAAATATTTTACATTATCTCACTGCTTTAATTCCAAATATATCACAACCTTTTTACAGGATATGCATTTCCTAACCAACGGCGGAAATTGAGGGAACTGTAGCTCGAAACGATAAATTCTAATACGAGCGCATTTCCAGATGCAAGAAGCTGCAATAATGTGCCTCTATAGCAGAAGATAGACTTCACAGCGGTGCACAGAGGCGTCCCATTTAAAGTTGGTTTATTTGTATTGCACGGCATCGAAGCGTGGCTCATCAGCACAAAGGAATCCCAGAGCTGCATGAAGATTCGGGAGCAAGTTTCTAACTTCATCACGACTACAAACGTTGCAGCGCAGTCTGTATCCATGACGACGGAAATGCATTCTTACTTTGTCTAATTTAGGAAACCCAGTGGAGGGAATTTCAGTTAATTTTAAGGTGAGATAATTCCTCATTTAACCCTCCTTTCAAGTACAGACGCAGTTCAGACACGATAGAACGACGATAATGTGGCCTTAATTAAACAGTGGGATCAGGGTAATAGGGGAAAACCAATGTAATAGAACAAGACCTTCTAACTTTTCTTGTTTCATTTGTTTCTCTACCTTCTTGTTATGTTATTACTGATCTTTCTTCTTAACAGCTTTATAATTTTAAGTTTTTCTTAATTGTAAAAATCCGTCAATTTAATAATATAGTTATCGTTTATTTAGTTCTTCTATATTTATTCAACTTCTCTACCTACCTGTGTATCTACCTACAAATCTAGCAATCTGCTCACCTTACTACTTACCTATACTTCTGTCCATGCATCCATTAGTAAATTAATCAATCAATCAATAAATCAACAAATTAGTTAATAAATAAATAAACAAATAAATAAAATTAAATAAATAAAAAGATTGATAGATGGATGGTTGGATGAAAAAATGCATGAACGAATGTCTGAAAGAATAAATAAATAAGTAAATAAATAAATAAACAAATAAATAAAATTAAATAAATAAAAATATTGATAGATGGATGGTTGGATGAAAAAATGCATGAACGAATGTCTAAAAGAATAAATAAATAAGTAAATAAATAAATAAACAAATAAACAAATAAATAAAATTAAATAAATAAAAAGATTGATAGATGGATGATTGGATGAAAAAATGATAAATAAAACTATTGATAGATGGATGGTTGGATGAAAAAATGCAGGAACGAATGTCTGAAAGAATAAATAAATAAATAAACAAATAAATAAAATTAAATAAATAAAAAGATTGATAGATGGATGGTTGGATGAAAAAATGCAGGAACGAAAGACTGAAAGAATAAATAAATAAATAAATAAATAAATAAATAAATAAATAAATAAATAAATAAATAAATAAATAAATAAATAAATTGAAGGATGGATGGTAGAATAAAGAATGCATGAAGGAATGTCTGAAAGAATAAATAAATAAGTAAATAAATAAATAAACAAATAAACAAATAAATAAAATTAAATAAATAAAAAGATTGATAGATGGTTGGTTGGTTGGAAGAAAAAATGCAGGAACGAATGACTGAAAGAATAAATAAATAAATAAATAAATAAATAAATAAATAAATAAATAAATAAATAAATAAATAAATAAATAAATAAATAAATAATTAAATAAATAAATGATAATTAAATAACAAATGAAATATATGCATAGATGAAAAATAAATAAATAATGTTTTATTTAACGACGCTGGCAACTTTAGTGGTTATACCAGCGTCGCTGGTGTGCCGGAATTTGTCGGAATTTTTTCCCTCACGAGTTCCTTTACATGCCAGGTAATCTACTGATATGAACCTGTCGCATTTAAAAACACTTAGGCCCTAAATGCCGTTGACCTGGGCCGGGATCGAACCCTCAACCTCGAGCACAGAAGGCCAGCGCTATACCAACTACGTCACCGAGGCCGACTGCATAGATAAATGCATGAATGAATGAACGACTAGCAATAAATAAATAAATTTATTGATTGATGGATGGTTGGATGAAAGAATGTATGAATGAATGACTGAAAGGCTGAATAAATAAAATAAATAATAAATACACATGCTTAGATGAAAAATAAATAAATTATGGTTTATTTAACGACGCTCGCAACTGCAATGGTTATATCAGCGCCGCCGGTGTGCCGGAATTTTGTCCCGCAGGAGTTCTTTTACAAGGCCAGCGCTATACCGACTATGCTACCGAGGCCGACTGCATAGACGAATGCATGAATGAATGAACGACTGGAAAGAAATGAATTAACAAGTAAATAAATAAATACTTATAAATAAGTAAACAAATAATACATACATAAGTAATTCAATAATACTTCATTAATTCGCCCATTTACTTAAACTTGTTGCACTTTAATATATCTGTATTTAAATTCCGTTTTTATCACTTTGAGACACACTTAATTTATTGCATTTAATACCGCTTCCTTCATTCCCTATATTAATCCATTTATTCATTACTTTATTCCATGTTTCTTATACTCACTCTTTCTACCTTTAACTCTTCCTTCCTTTCATTCATTTACTGGCGCGTCTCTTACTTCTAGTTTCCTCATTGTCATTAATTTGTTTTCTACTTCTGTTTTGATTCAGTCCAATCAGTCATGCATTTGGTATTACTTTCGTTCTTTATTCCTTCTTGCCTTTCTTTCTTCCTGTCTTCCCTCCTGTCTTTCTTCCTGTCTTTCTCTCTTTCTTTCTTCCTTCCTTTCTTCCTTCCTGTCTTTCTTTCTTTCTTTCTGCCTTTCTTCCTTCCTCCCTGTCTTTCTTTCCTCCTGCATTTCTTTCTTTTCTTCTTTTTTCTTTATTTCTTCCTTCCTGTCTTTGTTTGTTTGTTTGTTTGTTTCTTTCTTTCTTTCTTCCTCCCTGTCTTTCTTTCTTTTCTTCTTTTTTCTTTATTTCTTCGTTCCTGTCTTTCTTACTTCCCGTTTTTCTTTCTTTCCTTCTTTTTTCTTTATTTTTTCCTTCCTTCCTGTCTTTCTTTCTTCCTGCAATGCTTTCTTTCTTTTTTCTTTATTTCTTCTTCCTCCCTCTCTTTCTTTCTTCCTGCATTTCTTTCTTTTCTTCTTTTTTCTTTATTTCTTCCTTCCTGTCCTTCTTACTTCCCGTCTTTCTTTCTTTCTTTCTGCCTTTCTTCCTTCTTCCCTGTCTTTCTTTCTCCCTGCATTTCTTTCTTTCCTTCTTTTTTCTTTATTTCTTCCTTCCTTCCTGTCTTTCTCTCTTCCTTCCTTTCTTCCTTCCTTCCTGTCTTTCTTTCTTTCTGCCTTTCTTCCTTCCTCCCTGTCTTTCTTTCTTCCTGCATTTCTTTCTTTTCTTCTTTTTTCTTTATTTCTTCCTTCCTGTCTTTCTTTGTTTGTTTGTTTGTTTCTTTCTTTCTTTCTTCCTCCCTGTCTTTCTTTCTTCCTGCATTTCTTTCTTTTCTTCTTTTTTCTTTATTTCTTCCTTCCTGTCTTTCTTACTTCCCGTTTCTCTTTATTTCTTTCTTTCTTTCTTCCTTCCTTCCTGTCTTTCTTTCTTCCTGCAATGCTTTCTTTCTTTTTTCTTTATTTCTTCTTCCTCTCTGTCTTTCTTTCTTCCTGCGTTTCTTTCTTTTCTTCTTTTTTCTTTATTTCTTCCTTCCCATCTTTCTTTCTTTCTTTCTTTCTGCCTTTCTTCCTTCCTCCCTGTCTTTCTTTCTTCCTACATTTCTTTCTTTCCTTCTTTTTTCTTTATTTCTTCCTTCCTTCCTGTCTTTCTTTCTTCCTGCAATGCTTTCTTTCTTTCTTTTTTCTTTATTTCTTCTTCCTCCCTGTCTTTCTTTCTTCCTGCATTTCTTTCTTTTCTTTTTTTTTCTTTATTTCTTCCTTCCTGTCCTTCTTACTTCCCGTCTTTCTTTCTGCCTTTCTTCCTTCCTCCCTGTCTTTCTTTCTTCCTGCATTTCTTTCTTTCCTTCTTTTGTCTTTATTTCTTCCTTTCTTCCTGTCTTTCTTTCTTCCTGCATTTCTGTCTTTCCTTCTTTTTCCTTTATTTCTTCCTTCCTGTCTTTCTTACTTCCCGTCTTTCTTCTTTTTTTTCTCTCTTTCTTTCTTTCTTTCTTTCTTCCTTCCTGTCTTTCTTTGTTCCTGCATTTCTTTCTCTGTTTCCTTTTTCTTTATTTTTCCTTCCTTCCTGTCTTTTTTATTTCCCGTCTTTCTTTGTTTCTTACTTTCCTTTTTTCTTTATTCCTGCTTCAAGTCTCATGATCTTTCATGTTAACAGTTAGTTTAAATTTACCTTCGCAATGAAGACTCACCTTCACAGAATTTGAAGTTATGTAACTTCGCGTAAAAGCAACGGGCATTAAAAACATAAACGCAGGCAAAATAAATGAATAGTATGCAGTAGAAGCGGGACTGAGTTCGAAAATTAAAAACACTACAAACAAGGTCCTACACGGGAATGGATCCCTTGACTGTTCACTTCACGTAACTTTAAGAGCTGCATCTGAACAATTTTATACACCACGGACGACGAATTTCGAACAATAACGCTGAAAATAAATTGTGATGACATTCTTTGTGCGTTAAACCCCGGTTCATTCCCAGCACCGCAACCTTTATACTTGGCAAGAGCACACACTTTCTCTTCTTTATAGACTTCAAACCCTTCCCGAACACTCGAGCTACGAAACCCGATATGCAACACGCATTACTTGACTTCATGCAAGTCTTTTTATTCCGATAGCCTTTTGTTTCGACAAGCTCAGTGCTGCCACCATTCTAATACAAAAACAATTCCTCCCGCCCTTACCTGCCATCTTCAGACGCCAGGGAACAAAGCGGGGGGCGCGACCCCTTTCGCCTCCCTTCACCCCCACACACCTTCATACAGAGAGCAGTAAACTGTATAGAAAGAAGACAAAACCACCCTCGGAGCTGGTTCAAACCTCTACTGACTAGAAACACAACGCTTCTGTGATGTTGAGTTCAATACAACATTTTTCCTTCCAATAACATTATATATAATATAATATAATATAATATAATATAATATAATATAATACAATATAATATAATCTATATATATATAATTTGAACTGGTAATGGAAATTACGGGAAAACGGCTGAACGGATTTTAATAAATGACCCCTCATTTTGAAGCTTGGAACTCAAAGTTTTTCAGAAAAATAGTAGTTTTCAGTGAAATGTCAATTTTTCAACATAATTTTCCTATTTTCCAAAATCCATCTGTCGTCAATTTTGAGAAGTAGCTAATTGCATTCACGGCCGACTTGATGTTACCTTCGCTTAAGCGAAGCGAGCATCAAGTCGGCCGTATTGCATTTCACAATAAAACAAAACACACACTACAGTAAACAATATTACACGAAGGCCATGATCTCCAAGAATGCTGACATATTTAGAGCTCAAATTAAATTGATTACTAAAAACTTAACTTAGGCCTCTAAAAATAATTTACAGGTTCGATTCTGTGGTGTATAATTTCTGGGTACAGCTGTGTATTGGATATTAAAAATTACAAAACTTGAGGTGGTTTTATGACATTATTACCATTAGAAATGAAATATTATTGTAGTTAATGCCATGATGTGATTATTTTTCATTATTATACATATTAAAGCTATATTAATGATATGAAAGTGAAACGTTTTGGGGTTATATAAGTAGATGTAGAGAATAATTTAAATTAGATTTTGATTTCTATATTTTACTGAGTGGCGGCTATATAGTATATATAGTATATGTTACTGAAAGCTATAAAACTTACGTAAGATAATAATATTATTAAAAATCAAATGTTATTATAATTATTAATCAAGTGGTGTTGGGTCTTTTTCATATATTTAATGGCGGTGTGGTGTAGATATTTACTGTATATGCGTGGTTCTCTTCAGTATTGGCTCGAGAGAGAGTATCTTTCATTGTTGTGGAAGTAAATAACTTTCAGAATGTCTGGTATTCTTAATTGAAAATAAATCTGAAAATTGTTTATTTGAACGTCTAATGAACTTAGTTTGCAGCATTTGCTGCACAAGCCACTAGTATAATGTAATATAATATAATATAATATAATATAATATAATATAATATAATGTAATATAATGTAAACAAGACTAAGACCATGGTTATCGGAAGAAAAATAAAGAAAGTAAACGTAAGGATTCGAAGTGAAGTAGTAGAACAAGTGGACAGCTTCAAATACTTGGGGTGTACTATAAGCAGACACAAATAACCAAGAAAACTTCTAATATAAAAAGGAACATCTTCTGCGGATCTCTAGAAAAAAGAAATGAGGAAGAGACTAGTGAAGTGCTTTGTGTGGAGTGGTGCAATTATATGTGGCAGGAACATGGATATTAACACGAAATGGAAAGAACCAACTAGAAGCATTTGACACGTGGATATGGAGAAGAATGGAGCGTGTGAAATGGACAGACAGAATAAGAAATGATGCTGTGTTGGAAAGAGTGGGTGAAGAAAGAATGATGCTGAAACTGATCAGGAAGAGGTAAAGAAATTGGTTTGGTCACTTGCTAAGAAGAAACTGGCTACTGAAGGGTGCACTGGAAGGAATGGTGAACGGGAGAAGAGTTCGTGGTAGAAGAAGATATCAGATGATTTATTTTTATTTTATTGGGTTATTTTACGACGCTGTATCAACATCTAGGTTATTTAGCGTCTGAATGAAATGAAGGTGATAATGCCGGTGAAATGAGTCCGGGGTCCAGCACCGAAAGTTACCCAGCATTTGCTCATATTGGGTTGAGGGAAAACCCCGGAAAAAACCTCAATCAGGTAACTTGCCCCGACCGGGATTCGAACCCGGGCCACCTGTTTCGCAGCCAGACGCGCTGACCGTTACTCCACAGGTGTGGACTATCAGATGATAGGCAACATTAAGATATATGGATCATTTCCGATGACTAAGAGGAAGGGAGGAAATAGCAAAGATTGGAGGATGTTGAGTTTGCAGTGGAAGACCTGCCCTTGCGCAGAAAACTATGAATGAATAATAAATGAATGATCATCTAATAAATTGTGGTTTAAGTACAGCATTTTAAGACAGTGTTTTATAGACGGTTCACTTCTTGTTACCCATGAAATGTATCATATTTCCCATTTTTGTATCCCAAATAAAGACGTAGTCACGTCGAAATTTGAATGCGTAATGCAATGCTCTGATCCCTTTAAAATTCTTTTCGTTACACCCTGTATAAATTTCATTTTCTGGCTTTCCCCGTAAATATTAATTTCGACAGATCTACAACACATTCACATTCTCATGCAAAATCAACAGGATTTCTGTACAATTCCCTGGAAACAAGACATCCGATTACGAAGCAAATACCGCAGGCTAAAAGCCCTCTCCGATATGAAATCCCAGCCTCGTTACTGACAACGAAAATGCCATTGAAAATGTCCGTTGCGGTTTGTTTCAAATGGGAATTCCTTTCATTTTTAAAGCGGGGCCGAGTACATAAGAAGTGCATTTGCTCTAATTCCCGGCACCAATAAATCCAGTGAGCGGGGCGATGTAGACACTTTGCAGTAATGAGCACAATCCTTCTTCGTGGAATGCACTTAACCCACAATTCAAACTGTTCCCAGACTGGCCCCGTGGACTGTCGAGTTCGTTCTGAAAGAGGGGAGGCAGGCATTTGATGTAGTGATTTTCTTATCCCATGAGCGAGACGAAGAAAATTTAACTAGTAGAAATTAAAAGAAGTAAAAGAAAAATATAATATTTTGGGAAAGGCACCTGAAGAGAAATTAATATACAGGGAGTTTCAAAAGTAAGAGCAAAATTTTATTGCTCATATTTCCCTCAAAGAAATGGTAATATAAAAATTGCAAAATTTATCCTTTGAAGAGTTGCAAAAATTCAAATACCTGGGAGCAACAGTAACAAATATAAATGATACTCGGGAGGAAATTAAACACAGAACAAATATGGGAAATGCCTGTCATTATTCGGTTGAGAAGCTTTTATCATCCAGTCTGATGTCAAAATATCTGAAAGTTAGAATTTATAAAACAAGTATATTACCGATTGCTTTTTTATGGCTGTGAAACTTGGACTCTCACTTTGAAAGGGGAACAGAGTTTAAGGGTGTTTGAGAATAAGGTGCTTAGGAAAATATTTGGGGCTAAGAGGGATGAAGTTACTGGAGAATGAAGAAATTTACACAACACAGAACTGCACGCATTGTATTCGTCACCTGACAATCGATTTCACTGTGGGCACAAAAATTTGGATTAAGGTTAAATCCAGAGAAATTGTAAGCAATCGTAATGGGACATAATCGTCTACGAAGCACTCTTGATAGTAGTACTATACCACATATAATATTGAATGGGATTATTGTTAAATACAGTGAAACAGTTAAAAATCTTGGCATTTTTATGGATAGCGATCTAAATTGGAATACTCAAGTAACACACATTTGCAAAAAAAATGTTTTAAAGAATTTCTACCACTTAGTCTAAAAAAGAATCTTATTCAGACGCTTGTAATGCCCCATTTTGATTATTGCGATTCCTTGCTATCTAATGTAAGTTCACTCTTAGCTGAGAGACTACAGCGTGTTCATAATGTGTGCATACGATTCATCTGCAATACTCGTAAATTTGACCATATAACACCTTCCCTCCAGTTACTTTCATGGGTGCGTCTGAAAGAACGAAGAACAATACATTCACTGACTTTTCTGTTTAGAATCATGCATACTTCTACTCCGAAATGTCTGTTATCGCGCTTTCAATTTCTTACAACTCTTCGAAACCGACATCAAGCACTTCTTTCTATCCCTCATCATAGAACGTCTTTATACTCATCTTCCTATACTGTAGAAATACCTCGCCTCTGGAATTCGTTACCTAATGATGTCAGGGACTGCCGGACTTTATCACAATTCAAAATTAAATTGGAAAATTTTGTCTTAGTTAATGTTTTTTAGGTATTGCTAGAAGTATTGATTTGTGTTTTTTTATAAATTTCTTTTTTAATCTAGAATAAAATTGCAAGTTTCTTGTTTATGTTAGTTAATTAGTTAGGATACAATTAATTATGATACTTAATCACTCATTTAAAGTTTGTGTGACTGCAACCTGTGTATATTTTTGTGTGGCTTTACTTTGTTTATAGTGTTTTTTTTCTCTCTCTCTTTATTTCTTGTGTAGCTTTACTTTGTATATTACAGTGTATTTTTTAAATAATTTCGAGGGAAAAATTGTTCCGGAGCCGGGTATCGAATCCGGGACCTTTGGTTTAACGTACCAACGCTCTACCACTGAGCTACTCGGGAACTCTAACCGACATAGAGGGAAAAATTGGATGAAAACCACAATTTAAGTCACACGGAGTTAGTGTGCACTCGAAGTTGGTTGCTTGACGGTTGTCAGCCCACTTTGAGGTCTGTGGATATAGAGGGAAAAATTGGATCGGTGTCGGTTAGAGTTCCCGAGTAGCTCAGCGGTAGAGCGTTGGTACGTTAAACCAAAGGTCCCGGGTTCGATACCCGGCTCCGGAACAATTTTTCCCTCGAAATTATTCAAATCAACTTTACAGGGAGTGATACCTGATAATCTTGATTTGCAGTGTATTTTTTGTGTTTATATGTATTATTGTATTGGTATTCATGGTGCTGTGAAAGAGAAGGCCTGATGGCCTTAACTACACCAGAATAAATAAATAAATAAATAAATAAATAAATAAATAAATAATTAGGAGCATTAAATCCAGATGTTTGAGATGGGCAGGGCACGTAGCACGTATGGGCGAATCCAGGAATGCACATAGAGTGTTAGTTGGGAGGCCGGAGGGAAAAGGACCTTTGGGGAGGCCTAGACGTAGATGGGAAGATAATATTAAAATGGATTTGAGAGAGGTGGGATATGATGGTAGAGACTGGATTAATCTTGCTCAGGATAGGGACCAATGGCGGGCTTATGTGAGGGCGGTAATGAACCTCCCGGTTCCTTAAAAGCCAGTAAGTATTTTCCTCATTGTCTACACAATCTTAAACATTCTGTCACGGGGTTCTTAAACAAGAAATGGGATTTTTTTCATCGCCATGGCAATGAATTTGTTTGTTTCTGATTTTTATCTTGTAATATATAATTCACCATGTATTGTGGGTCCCTATCACCATGGCATGGCGCGTCCTCAGGTTGCGGATAGAGGAGACGGCCTCCAGATATGGAGGGTAGCTGCGAATATACTGAATAAGCAGTCGTGGACAGCCGATATGGGGTGGACCTCCAGCTTGGGAGTTGAGCGAAGGGTTAACAACCCATCACCGTAAAAAACACCTTTGTACGAATCCATACAATAAGCCTGGGAATGGGACTGATTCTCTGGCCCGATCACAATATAGAAATAAGTCCGTCCTCACATAAGCCCGCCATCGGTCCCTATCCTGAGCAAGATTAACCCAGTCTCTATCATCATATCCCACCTCCCTCAAATCCATTTGAATATTATTCTCCGATCTACGTCTCGGCCACCCCAAAAGGTTTTTTTTCCTCTCTCCCAACTAACACTCTATATACATTTCTGGATTTACCCATACGTGCTACATGCCCTGCCCATCTCAAACGTCTGGATTTAATGTTCCTAATTATGTCAGGTGAAGAATACAATGCGTGCAGTTCTGCGTTGTGTAACTTTCTCCATTCTCCTGTAACTTCATCCCGCTTAGCCCCAAATACTTTCCTAAGCACCTTATTCTCAAACACCCTTAATCTCTATTCCTCTCTCAAAGTGAGAATCCAAGTTTCACAACCATAAAGAACAACCGGTAATATAATTGTTTTTATAAATCCTAACTTTCAGATTTTTTGACAGCAGACTAGATGATAAAAGCTTCTCAACCGAATAATAACAGGCATTTCCCATATTTATTCTGATTTTAATTTCCTCCCGAGTGCCATTTATATATTCGTTACTATTGCTCCAAGATGTTTGAATTTTCCCACCTCTTAAAAGGATAAATTTTCAATTTTTTTTATTTCCATATCATATTATGTTCCGGTCACGAGAATATACATAGGCCTATGAATAATATACTAAAATTCTACCCCTAAACTGACTAGGAATACAGCGCTCTTTGAGTACTATAGATCTTTATAAAGCCAAATTTACTCCAGGATATAACGTCTAAAATTAAAATAAAAGACTGCTTATCAATGTGGTTGACGTGCATAATTAGTTGTCTGTCAAACCATGACGCTTTAACTTGGTTACAGATGTACAGTAAGATCGACGTGGGCGATGTGCGATGTCAGCTTATTCTGCTGCGGTCAGCGCCAACTGCTACGTGCGGAGTGTCTTAACAGCTGCCATGTCTGGAGGAGGTGATTTACAAACAAGACCGCTATGTACAACAAGTCTTGGGCAGCTGGAGACCCAATCTGACTGGTGGACTGTAAACCATGCGTAATTATCTGTCCGCTTGTCTCAGCGATGCCGTAAAACCAAGACAGAACAACACTGTTTATTCATTTACGAAGGGGGCAGCGGCCAACGGGACGCTCTTCGATTACCAGTGAGGAAAGGGAAGATTTACAGACGCTGTTTGTGTCAACGTGTCGTGTTGGCCACGTGTTGTTTAAGGGTGATACTTCACGCCACATAAAAAGGCCTAATAAATGTTAATAGATGATCGGTGTGGTCTAAAGGGTAGTGAGAATGACTCGGGATCCATAGTCTGCGTCGGTTATTTCTGACGTACGGTGAATGACAAAATACTCTTTATCCATGACCATAACAAAAAACATGTCTTTAATAAATACTTTTGCGTGTGTAAAGTAGGCTTTTATTCAACATTACTTTATTTCACTAGTGAGATAAAGACTTTACCTCACAGTTTGAACTTTATCTCACAGTTCATTAGTATTTTCCTAGTACCCGGGTACACACGTATACTTTTCCATTGAACTATTACTCAAGAAATTAATATATTAGTTACTAGATGTCACTACATCTACTTCTTTATTACCATTTCTTAAATATACATACACTTAATCTCCTTCTCTTTTCTCTATCTGCTACGTCGTAATTTGTACATTACATCCATATCTAATATGCATCTTTTTTAAATTTTGTAATAATTTACCTTTTGGGATGCGAGGAGACTTGAACCTACGAAGTTGGGTTTATAGGATTTTAAAACAACACGCGTTAGCCAACTGAGCTAAACAGACACGATGATTAATTAAGTTTTAATATTCCTCTTAAGTTTACAGAAGTAAAATGTGAAATTATTTTAATCACATTAGTTCCGTGAACACTTCTAAATAATCCCTGAAACGTCAAAAAGACGAAAATACACGTTTAAATTGAAAAAAATATATATTAAAATTATATAATTAATTATAATTTGTTCTTTAACCAACGCCTTAGATACCATTCTTTACTAATCATGGCCTCCTACATCATGACCTACCTAGTAACGTATTGATTCTAAAATCCATGCCATGGTATGTGATTACATGAGGACTTATTTTCAACATATTTTCTTTTATAAAACATAATTTTTCGTTATGGTCATGGATAAAATTACGTATGGTACTTGTGAGCGTGATCTTTATTGCACTTACCTCACAAGTACCATAAATAACTATTTTATTAATTTAAAAATCTTCTCACTATTCGTGAGCTGCCACAAGGGACAAAGAGTACTTAACCATATAAATGTTTACAAGTTCAGTGAACCATTAATTTTGTTTTGACAATGAAACTCCTACAAGTACATAGCTGCAAATACATTTTGTGATTAGTGGAAATATAGGCTACCTAGTTTTAGAGAGGCAAGTGTTACAAAAAAGTAAAGAATGCTACTGAACTTAGTTTCATTTCGAATATAGGTGATGCTTCAGGAGAGCAATTGATCCTTTTAGTGCAGCTAAAGTTACAATCGGAATAATATATGTAGGTATTCCAAGCCTCTTAAACACATCTTTCATGAAGAGAGTAGCAGTACCTCTTGCTCCAACCAGAAGTCCGATTACTTCTAGCTCTTCTAGCTGGTACTTTTGGAGGTAATATGGAATGGTAGGATTGTAGATATTCTTTTTTTCCTTATCCACTTCTGCTGGCTGTTCCTCATTCGTTTCGAAACGTACAGTGGGATTAATTATGAATCCAGATCCTGTAGATTCCTTGAAACCTATTATATCTATGCGCCGTGTACTGCCAGTGACGGAGAGACCATGTACTTCTTCAAAGGTGTTGTAATCGGCATGTTTAAGGGCAGTGGCTGTAATTGATCGTACTTGGTGGTGTCTAGCGTTTCGCAGACCTTCGCCGTGCGGACAGGATCCCAGGACGTGTGCAAGAGTTTCAACCTCGTTGTGGCAATGCCTACAACGGTTGTCCTGAGATCTTCCCGGCACAGCACGTACTGCAGCAACATTTCCAACCATTTTAATGCCATCGCGCCATTCGCTGTTTTGGCTGGGCCAAAAAGAAAAGTTTGAATCTGCCAAATTGTCACAGTTTGGGCCGTCAGTGTTACCACATTAGGAAGTTCGCACGAACTTTAATTTTCAGTGAATATTCAAATCTAAAATTTATTTGTGTTGTTTGATGCGCTTTAATAAGGGAAATCCACACAGTTTTTATATTTATTTAGTTACGAGCAAGTGATGGAGAAATAAACTTCACGTGGCTGTAGTTTCAACAACGAACTTTTTTTTTTGTATATACCGATAAGAGTGATTCTACTGTATTTAGAATCTTCTTACTTTTCTGTACTACCTAATTTTTATACTGACTGTACTTCTATTGTGAAGAGCAGTCATTATGATGCTTAAGAATATATTGCTAACGCATTACATTTCATATTACACAACCAAACCTTTTTTCGTGCATATTAAAGCAATATAAAAGAAGGGTTCAAAATTACCCCCTCAGTCTTTCTACGTATGTCACAAATTCAGGAATCCGCCCCTGTGCACGAGTTCTACTCTATCAGGGGCGAGCTAAAGTTTGTCTGTTTATATTATATTTTATGTTACAATTATTAGCAAAATAAATAAATAAATAAGTAAATAAATAAATAAATACATAAATAAATAAATAAATAAATAAATAAATAAATAAATAAATAAATAAATAAATAAATAAATAAATAAATAAATAAATAAATAAATAAATAAATAAATAAATAAATACGTGTTTGAGTGAGTAAGCAGGTAAGTAAATAAATAAAAAATAAAAAAATAAATGAATAAGTGAGTGAATGAATGAATAAATAAATAGAAAAATAAATAAATAAATGAATAAATAAATAAATAAATAAAGTGAGTGAATGAATAAATAAATATATTTAACTAAATAAATAAATTAATTAATTAAGTGAGTGAATGAATGAATAAATAAATAAATATAAATAAACAAATAAATATATAAATACATAAATAAATAAAGAAATGAGTGAGTGAATGAATAAATAAATGAATAAATAAGTGAATGCATGAATAAATAAATAAATAAATGAGCGAATGAATAAATAAATAAATGAATAAATAAGTGAATAAATGAATAAATAAATAACTAAATTAATAAATACATAAATAAATAAATAGATAAATGAATAAATAAGTGAGTGAATGAATGAATAAATAAATAAATAAATAAATAAATAAATAAATAAATAAATAAATAAATAAATAAATAAATAAATACGTGTTTGAGTGAGTAAGCAGGTAAGTAAATAAATAAAAAATAAAAAAATAAATGAATAATTGAGTGAATGAATGAATAAATAAATAGAAAAATAAATAAATAAATGAATAAATAAATAAATAAATAAAGTGAGTGAATGAATAAATAAATATATTTAACTAAATAAATTAATTAATTAATTAATTAAGTGAGTGAATGAATGAATAAATAAATAAATATAAATAAACAAATAAATATATAAATACATAAATAAATAAATAAAGAAATGAATAAATAAATAAATGAGTGAGTGAATGAATAAATAAATGAATAAATAAGTGAATGAATGAATAAATAAATAAATAAATAAATGAGTGAATGAATAAATAAATAAATGAATAAATAAATGAATAAATGAATAAATAAATAAATAAAATTAATAAGTACATAAATAAATAAATAGATAAATGAATAAATAAGTGAGTGAATGAATGAATGAATAAATAAATAAATAAAAGAATAAATAAGTGAATAAATAAATATATAAAATTAAATAAATAAATAAATAAATATCCCCCCTTCCTAGTGTTAAAAACCAAGAGAAACAATTTTTTTATGCTTAGAATTGGTTTATGACCGTTGTTTAACTTTACAGAGTTAAAATGTGATTATGTTGAAAGAATAAAAACTTGTTTTGATACTGAATACAATTTTACCTGTTAAGATGAGAAATTATCAACCGCTCCGAATAATAATTAATTTCTTCGAAACGTAAGAAGCTGGGGATATTAATTTTTATCTTTACCTTACGCAAAACACATTTTAAAATCCCTTCACATATATTTAGAATTTGCCGTCATTATGTGTTGTCGATTTAAAAAGAAGGTCTACAGATATTTTATATAAAATTATTGTATTTCACTTGTATCATTTTCAGAAAAAGTTATTCGTGCATACTGTACACAAACAGAGTCAGCAAATAATCTAATAGTAATGAAACAAAATTAATAATTATCACAAACAGTTCAACATTAATAAAGTTACAGACTGCGAATATAAATTCAATTAAATATTGCTGGGAAACAAGTTGTTGTGGGCTAATTACATTGTGTTAGAGAGCTAATATTAACTAAATACCTCGGGGAAACATTCCAGACAAAATTCTGGGAAATACACACGGGTAACAGGTAACAGCAGGTTCGGTGCACAAGAATTCAAATCATCGCAGGTTTATCGAATTAGGAAGTAAGCCTACTTGGAATTGTCAAAAGGAAGTAACCAAATAAGGAAAAGAAAAGCAGTAGGTATCAAATTAGTGACAATTATTTGAACCACTAGATAGTTACGGGAACTCTTGTCCAGAAACCTTTACGAAATTAAAGCATGAACCGCCACGAATCTATTAAGATTTATTCGTGCCACAAAGTTCGTCGCTTCAGTGCTTAACTACAGAGAAACTTTGTTTCGTGTATCATTCCAAGAACTCGGGTTTGATTTCCGGTGCTGTCTGGAGTGATACTTACAGTCGCGGACATAAATATTGGAACAGAGGTCTTTCCAATGAGTTGTGCTTTTATATCCTACAGGGACATCATTTTATTTTTACTAACTTTTTAATATTAACCTGTCTATACCTTTAGAGAACCGGAAACACCGCTTGCTCCCCCCTCCAAGACTGGAGTTTGATGATACTGGCGTAAAACACAAATCACTCTACTAGGTATAGGAAGGAAGAAAAGTAGTTCATCCATTTACGTAAACTAGGAAATATCGCGATTTTGAGTTTGATAATTTTCATTAGGTTTTTCTTTAATCAAAGTACAGTACTGTATTAAGAATAAGTGTTTTTACTCACGAAGTGAGTTATCCATGCGAACGTATTCATTATGCAGTGTATTCATAATATGAATATTTAAACACAATTTTGAAAATGGTGGCCGTTCATTTCGATACAGGCTTCAGTTCTTTTGTGCATATTATCGCACTATAGACTATTGCATCTAATTCCAATTGCCAGCTTCGTCCTTCGTACTAGTAACTCATGTTGAAATAATTCTGTACCTGCTCTACGTACTGTGAATTCAATCTTCACTTCTGCCCGACCCGAAAATATAAAATTACTCAGACATGCTATCTACTGTCCGTCCAAGTGGTTATGCCGCAGGATTGTAGAAAGGGAGGAAATCACGTGACAGTTAATTACTTAACGAGGCCCTTTTATTTAAGTTAAATTAAACAGCTGTATAATATTACGTAAACGCCCAATTCCTAAGAGAAATTAATGTTTTCAGAAAAGAGCTAAGACAGCCCAGCTTTTACAGAGGGGCGAGCAGAAGCAGGTGGGAGAAATCGGGATGCGACGTAGGCAAACGGACAGTACCTGTGCGAAAATATGATTCAATATTGAAAGCTCCTTCGTCACTGGAAAACGCGAACATATATCTGGAACGTACTATACTCAGTAAGTCAGTACTGCTTACTATCTGTGGTCTTGGTTCTGTGTGAAGTTGGAACTTACTTAGTAGAAGGGGTGGGAGTGAAGTACATTAAAAAACTCAGGTACAATAAAAATTGAAGTAAAAAGAAAATGATGTCTCTGTACATACTGAAAGGTATTGGTTTGTCAGATTATGAAGTGTATTCTTCTCTTCTTCTTGTACATTAATCTAAAAGGATATCCTAAAACATTCTTCCTATAGGATAGAAAATTACTATCCTTTATCTCATATTCAAATTGTTCCTTGTACAGTAGTTTTTGCTCAATTGTCTTGAAAATTTGTACAAATATTCCTTGATAGCTTCTGAATAAATTCACAGAGTATTTTCAGGATAAAATCAAGAGAATTTTACTTTCAGTACGTTTGTATACAAGAATTTTGACATTTGTTAAAAAAATTAAGTTAACCATGTTAAAAAATGTATGTCATTTAGTGTCAGAACTGCACGCATTGTATTCTTCACCTGACATAATTAGGAACATTAAATCCAGACGTTTGAGATGGACAGGGCATGTAGCACGTATGGGCGAATCCAGAAATGCATATAGAGTGTTAGTTGGGAGACCGGAGGGAAAAAGACCTTTAGGGAGGCCGAGACGTAGATGGGAGGATAATATTAAAATGGATTTGAGGGAGGTGGGGTATGATGATAGAGACTGGATTAATCTTGCACAGGATAGGGACCACTGGCGGGCTTATGTGAGGGCGGCAATGAACCTTCGGGTTCCTTAAAAGCCATTTGTAAGTAAGTAAGTAAGTATGTCATTTAGTGTAAGTATAATTAGAAAATCCGTCTCTGAAGTTATTTAAGGGAAGGAATAGGTGAAATTACTAAATCTTACAGTTTTCATTTTTTTTCTCTAAGACCAAGGACACTAGAATAAAATTATGTGACACGTTTCCTTATTAAGATGAAATAAAAGGCAGGAACCATTTATATATTAATTAATTAATATATAAATGGTTCGTCGAAAATTAAAGAAAATCACGTTGAAAAAAATTCCTGCCATTTATTTCATCTTAATAAGGAAACGTGTGACATAATTTTATTCTAGTGTCCTTGGTCTTTGGGAAAAAAAATTAAAAATGTAAGATTTAGTAATTTCACCTATTCCTTCCCTTAAGATGTTAAAGTGAACTTGTAAACAAAATTTGAACTGTCTATCTTAAATTTTTTGTGCAAGGAACTTTTTCTATTCGTGGAGAGAACGTTTTGTAGCATTTCCGGGGTGACTTTAGCACAGGCTTCAATGATACGGTTCTTAAAATGTTCCACATACTCAATTTTATCTTCATATACCCAGCTCTTTATATATCCCAAAAAAAGAATCAAGGGGTGTTAAATCTGGAGACCTGGTCGGCCATTCGACTGGTCCACGCCGACCAATCCAATGTCCAGGGAACTGTTCGTCAAGTCTGCTGCAACATTTCTGTGGTTTAACCCACCAGAATGAAGAATGATATCAATTCTTTCCTCTTTCGATAATGTCATCACGAAAATCAAGAAATTTGTTATAGGAAAGCTTAAAATAATCACAACAATGCATTGAAACTGTCACAGGTTTACAAAACAGTAAAGCAGGAAAAGTTAATTACTACAATTACATAAAAATAATTTTTCCAAAGCCTCTTTAGTACTATATCATGTTACAAAATGTTTGTAGATGCAGTAACTAGTGTTTGCGTCATTATGACAGTTACCTTTAAATACCTTGAAAACGATTAGAGTTATTTCAAAACGGATTACACCAGTGATTTTTTCAGAAAATGTCACATGATTGTAAGTACCTACATGACCTACATGACCCCCTTTCGACTTAAAATTTCACAGTTGTATCCAAAATGGCGGATCTTGAGATAGCAGAGTACTAGAATCGAATGTGTCACTGGTAGAGCTTGGTGTTACAAATACTGGTGACACCTATAGTAATAGAAAATCAAGCATATGGAAGATAGTTACACGGTTCCAGACTTTTGATTCACCTCCTTTAATTTGTTTTACGTCATATTTTTAAATTTTTATGTCATGTTTTGGTATATTTAAAGCGTACGTACATGCATATTTCCAGAGTTTTTACATCATAGAAACATTAATAATAATAATAATAATAATAATAATAATAATAATAATAATAATAATAATAATAATAATAATAATAATGAATATTTAAATACTTATATAGTCACATTCATGCCATGGTATGAAAGAAAAACTTCACAACCTCGAGCGGGATTCGAACCTGCGACTTCCTGTACTGTATATAAGTATTTAAATATTCATTAACATGTCACATCAACGGACGTATATACGTCATCCAACATCGTAAGATGAAGTTTTACATTTAGAATGTTTCTTTCCACCCATAAGCAGTGCTGACTAGATCAGACGCTATGGACAGTACTCTAGTCGCCGGTATGAGAGGAGAACTTCAAGGCTTTGGCGTGAGACGAACTCGGTAGCTCAGTTGGTAGAGCGCCTGACCGGAATATAGGAAGTCGCAGGTTCGAATCCCGCTCGAGGTTGTGAAGTTTTTCTTTCATACCATGGCATGATTGTGACTATATAAGTATTTAAATATTCATTAAAATGTCACATCAACGGACGTATATACGTCATCCAACATCTTAAGATGAAGTTTATAATAATAATAATAATAATAATATGACATTTAAACAATAATAAAATGTTGCATATAAATCACATTGTATTATTTTCATTCTGGTTTATGAATAAATAATTTATAAAGCAGTTCAGGGACTAAACATATAGGGTAATCGTCCCTAGAGGAAAGACGTTCTCTTTGATTTGTGAGGTTTTGTCTGCCGATCAAACAAAAGGAGCTTTTATAACAGACAGCTGTAACGGGAAAAACAATAACCCCCGGGGAGAGCAGCGATGTCATCGTGATTGCCGGAAATTGTCACAAAACTTTGAAAATAAATGTTAATGGCATTTGTTTCATGAAATGGGGTTAATCCAGTTGCTGTGAAACAAAAAAAAAAAAAAAGTGGTCGAATTAACGAATGGGTAAAAATGAAATTACTGCCTCTGTTGATGCTATAATGTTTTATAGAGTTTTATGCACCGCGTTATTTGCCAATTATCTACTATTCTTCCGCATCACGTGCAATAAGTTCATGACATATCGTTCCAGTAACAGGATTACCTCGTTTGACGGAGGACCAAATCTGGATTTCGGTATTAACGCTGTAACAGGATTCGAAGCTGTGTTATGTGCACAGACGATCTAGCAGTGGACTCAAACATAATTTTTTACAAAAACAAAAAGCCGCCCTAAATAAGGGTTCGAATAGATCGGCCTACTAATCAATTCATAAAGAATAATCATTAAAACCAATTGTGTGATAATTTGAAAGGAAAAAGAAAACATTAAGATAAATTTAATGTGTAACACTTTTATTAAGCCGCCTATGCTTATCTACTACAGGGACATCATTTTATTTTTACTTCAATTTTTATTCTACCTGAGTTTTTTAATGTACTTCCCTCCCACCCCTTCTACTAATGAAGTTCCAACTCCACACAGAGCCAAGACCGCAGATAGTAAGCAGTACTGAGTTACTGAGTATAGTACGTTCCAGAAATATGTTCGCGTTTTCCAGTGACGAAAGAGCTTTCAATATTGAATCATATTTTCGCACAGGTACTGTCCGTTTGCCTACGTCGCATCCCGATTTCCCCCACCTGCTTCTGCTCGCCCCTCTGTAATAACTGGGCTGTCTTAGCTCTTTTCTGAAGACATTAATTTCTCTTAGGAATTGGAAGTTTACGTAATATTATACAGCTGTTTAATTTAACTTAAATAAAAGGGCCTCGTTAAGTAATTAACTGTCACGTGATTTCCTCCCTTTCTACAATCCTGCGGCATAACCATTGGACGGACAGTAGATAGCATGTCTGAGTAATTTTATATTTTCGGGTCGGGCGGAAGTGAAGATTGAATTCACAGCACGTAGAGTAGGTACAGAATTATTTCAACATGAGTTACTAGTACGAAGGACGAAACTGGCAATTGGAATTAGATGCAATAGTCCATAGTGCGATAATATGCACAAAAGAACTGAAGCCTATATCGAAATGAACGGCCACCATTTTCAAAATTGTGTTTAAATATTCATATTATGATTATTTTTCAATTTAACTTCTTTCTCTATATTGTACGCTAATGTGCTGTAGACAGTATAATATACACTGCATAATGAATACGTTCGCATGGATAACTCACTTCGTGAGTAAAAACACTTATTCTTAATACAGTACTGTACTTTCATTAAAGAAAAACCTAATGAAAATTATCAAACTCAAAATCGCGATATTTCCTAGTTTACGTAAATGGATGAACTACTTTTCTTCCTTCCTATACCTAGTAGAGTGATTTGTGTTTTACGCCAGTATCATCGAACTCCAGTCTTGGAGGGGGCAGCAAGCGGTGTTTCCGGTTCTCTAAAGATATAGACAGGTTAATATTAAAAATGTTAGTAAAAATAAAATGATGTCCCTGTATTACTATTAGCACTAATTACTAGTAGACACAAAAGTACAAGCGACATCCATAAATGTATCACACACTTAATTCACGAAAAGAAGTTCACAGAACACACACACCAATGGCTAGGTTTTCAATCATTTACAAATGTTAATTGTTAATTTTAATTATAATGCATCTGAAGATGATACAAAAAATGGTATCGAAAACGTTCCTGTAAAAATCTTATTCATGTAAATGACTATTATAGTAGATAAGCATTGGCGGCTTAATAAAAGTGTTACACATTAAATTATAGCAGCTTATCGGTAACAAAACAAAAATGAAATTAAGATAAATGATACAAAAACATAGAAAATCATTTACAATAAAAGTTTGTTGGGTAAAAATGCTTACTAATTATAGCTAAGGATGATTTTAACACATGAGATCCTATGGCATAAATCGTTGCATCAGAAATTTTAAATTGTTTAAGTTGATTTAAAGTTTCTCGTGGGATCGTGCCACGGGCACCGAACATGAGTCCAAAAACTGTCCAATGTGTGATGTGGTATTGTGCTCCAAGATGCTGACAACAAGGCTCATATATGACTTGTTTTTCACGACACACCTCTTGTGGCTGTTTCTCATGCATCTCGAAACGGATTGTGGGATCAAGAATGACACCCTTATCCCTCTGCCGATCAATCATGATGATATCAGCACGTCTAGTAGAGCCATCAGAAGAGACGCAACCAATCTCCTCATAAACCTCATAGGAAGCATTCTGACGGATTGAAGCTGCGATGAGAGAACGAACCGTATTATGTCTGTTGATTCGGAGCAATTCTCCATGATGGCAGGAACCCAAGACGTGAGGAAGCGTTTCTTGCTCGTCGCATCTGCTGCAACGGTTGAGTCAAGAGTTCTACCAGGGAGAGTACGTACAGGTATTGTATTACAGTTCATCTTAATGGCTTGCGTCCACTGACTGCTCGAAAGTCCCTTTTTTGGTTGAGATCCACGAATTACCTTTCTTCCAGTGAGAATATAAAACAACTCCCAAACGTTTACTTTTCAATTTGCTCCATTGATGAAAAAAATCTTCACGCAATGCTTTTCTTAGTTTTTGAGAAGAAATACGTTCAGAGCAATCCAAGGTAATTGGTAATTGTTTGATGCATCTCTTATTGAATTTAAAATATGTTACTGCCCCCTTGGTGTTGATGTTAGTTTGTAGCGCTATGAACCAAGAGGTCCTGGGATCGAATCATTGCTATACCCACAATAATTTTCAAGGGTCTGGAACTGGGTGAACCCAGTCTTGTGATCAGAAAATTGTGGAGTAACGATAAGTTTCGAACTCTGGTTAAAAGAAAAATCGGTTAATATTACCTCTAGGTCTCGCAGTGCCCCTATTCTATCTTGTAGTTATGTGGTTGATTACTAGATGGCAGTGTTCGGCTCAACATTAAATCTAATGTGACTAAAGCACCATTAACTTTCGGATTAATTCTAATGTTGTTACATTCTTATTTTTATTTTCATCTCTTATTAAGGATACCAACATATAAAATATACTGCAAGGTAATCTATGGCGAATCCTCGGCCTCATCTCGCCAAATATCATATCGCTATCACCAAACTCATCGACGCTAAATAACTTAGTAGTTGATATAGCGTCGTTAAATAACCCACTAAAATAAAAAAAATATAAAATATACAGGGTGTTTCAGAAATACTTTGACAAACCGAGGGGATATGTGCCCCTCACCAAAACAAGAAAAAAGTTCATATAAACATATATCCGAAAATCCTTAGTTTTTTAGTTACCGAAATAGTTGTAAGCCGCACATGCTTACATAATTAACACGAGTAAGATCGGTATTTACATTCAAGTGTTAAAAGTAGTCTATGAACAACATGGGCCAAGGAAGTCTATGAACAACTAACCTTAAATTCTTGCCCTTGGACAAAATACATTTCCTAATTACGTGTAACAAAGCGATACAATAAAAAACCAAGACATCTCAGACCTTGAGTGACATTTATTAGAACTATTCCGTGAATAAAATGAAAATGTAAATAATATATCCCTAAAATTCGATTACAGATTGTTAATAATTGTATATTTATGAATACTTCACCTATTCAGAATTTATGAAGTCGAAATAAATGGATAAGATTACTGCAATAAAGAAATTGAATGTTATTCAGTAATGCCAATTCAGAAAAGCGAAATACAGGTTTAAAAATGTTAATTACATGTACTGCACTTTTCTTTTGTTATTATAACAGAAATACGTTTTCATTATCTGCTGAAATCATAATTTAATTTAAACATTTTATAGTATAATTACAAATAAATTGATTAATACATTAATTAAATGAACAATTGTTATGAAGAAGTGTCATTTTCTTTAGATACAATGGACATGGAATTAGAAGATGAATATATAGATACGGAAGTACGATTTCGCACTTTATTTAATACAATGGATTCATGCTCATCGATTTACCTGGGAACAGTTGGCGACACTGACTAAATAAAAGAACGACCATACGATAAATTGATAATGATAAATCGAGCTGCAGAAATTATCGCGATGTATGACTGTGATTGGTTGGAATTCAAAATTTAATTACACTTCATTGGCCGAAAATGGAATGACGTCATATAAACAAAATAGTCTGTAGTAATGTCACGAGAGGTCTGAGACCTATCTGGGAAATCTCACACCTCGAGTGACATTTATTAGACTATTTCGTGAGTAAAATAAAAATGTAAATAATATATCCCTAAAATTCGATCACAAAATGTTAATAATTGTTTATTAACGAATATTTAACCTATTCAGACATTGTGAAGTTGAAATACTCGTAGATGAATATCGATTACTGCAATAAAGAAATTCGATGTTATTATTCAGTAATGCCAATTGTGAAATACAGGTTTAACAATGTTAATTACATGTACTGCACTTTTCTCTTATTATTATAACATAAATACATTTTCATTATGTGCTAAAATCATAATTTAATTTAACAGTAACAGTGGGGACAGCTATATACCAATGCTTATGTATTCACAGTGAGACATGTTGCTACACAGTGAAGCCATCTCTGTATAGATAGGCCTAATTAAAACACGAATTTTATTACGCCATACGGAAGACAATTTGATCAAAAACCATATTATTACTATTCAAGGTCTTTGGGTTTGATATGCGATGATGTTACATAAATTTGAACATCTGACTTTCTATTAATTGTTTAATTTCATTCACAAAATACAAATTTTATAGGTTACAATTATAGGTGAAGTTACCTGTGGGAGCAGGACCAATGTCAGCTGTGCCTTATTTCGACCGTTACTTACAATCAGTGCTACAAGAAAGCATTTTTATAGCTCGACAAACGGATTCTCGCTGTAGTGTGTAACGAAACTAGAACTGCATCTACACAGTTCAATATTCCAATCGCGTATACGTGCAATCTGGGAAGAATATTGAAAGAATCAAGTTCAAAAGGTACGTTCAATTAAGATGCATGAACATTTTGTGTCTACATGGTGCGCCGTTTTGAACGTCGTCTTCACTGCGTAAATATATTAATTAATATTAAATATCAATCTTGCATTCATTTCTTTAAAGTTGAAAGGAAAGTGTAACCGTGTAGTTGCATCTTAATATATTCATGATCACCAATTTACGGGGAAACAGTTGGCGACAACGACTAAACAAAAGAACGACCATGCGATAAATTGATAGCGATAAATCTAGCTGCAGAAATTATCGCAAAGTGTGACTGTGATTGGTTGGAATTCAAAATTTCATTACAGTTCATTGGTCGAAAATGGAATGACGTCATATAAACTAAATAGTCGAAATAAATTAACAAAATACTTATTTCTAAAACTGTAATTCATTGCTTGCTTCTCAAGTTACTGTTCACCCACTCACACACCCATCCACCCAACCATTCATCCATCAATCCATCCATTCATTTACTCACTCACCTTTCTGAATATCATGAAAATCTCCATCATATTTTAATAATGAATTTCATACTTCTTTCTCCACTCGAGAATTAGTAGAAGTTTTAGTAATTTTATAACAATTAAAAGTTGAACCTATTGTTGACATCGTGGATGGATGAAGGACAGTCAAGCTGATCATCAGGTATCGATCAGGTTCGCAATTGATACTGGGACATAAATCACGGACTGTATACAATGCTTCATTAACACAGGTGTGCCACATCAATAGGAATATGGGACGCAAATGCGTCTTAAGTTCAATGAGGCGTGACGTAATCTGGACAGTATTAATCACTACCCCTAAAACCACAACCCTCATCAATTTCATTGAAATCAATCTAAATATTTCTAAACCAATTGCTGTACTACGTAAAGAAAAAAAATTCACATAGCGACGAAGTTTGTGGATAGTAAAGTATTAGAGAAAATAAAGAAAAGTGTTATTTCAAATAGAAACCGAGAAGGAAGGAAAATTAATTAACTGTATGAAAGTAGTTGGTTTGAAAACATGATCTTTTTATTTTATTGGGTTATATTACTCCGCTGTATCAACATCTAGGTTATTTAGCGTCTGAATGAAATGAAGGTGATAATGCCGGTGAAATGAGTCCGGGGTCCAGCACCGAAAGTTACCCAGAATTTGCTGGTAATGGGTCGAGGGAAACCCCGGAAAAAACCACAACCAAGTAACTTGCCCCAACCGGGACTCGAACCCGGGCCACCTGGTTTCGCGGCCAGACGCGCTGACCGTTACTCCAAAGATGTGTACTGATCATTTTATGTCTCTGACGTATCATGTTCTATGAATTTAACTTTTATTGTACTCTCAGGTAACTGGGAAATAGTTGGCCCATTTGGATGAGTGTTGTTAAAAAGTGTGGATACAACTTGTTGTGCAAGTCGTCTTTCACCAAATTCTATCACCAGAATCTCAATTCTCTCATTTTCTGTTAAGAACATCTTGTTTTATCTTGATTCCATCAATAAAACTGCTTTCATAATACAGGAACTAACAAAATATATCAGCAATTAAATTGTTATCATAGTAACCATAACCTTAGTACTTCTGTGTGACACAAATTAAAATTAATACTAGTGGCTTGTGCAGCAAATACTGCTGCAAACTAAGTTCGTTAGACGTTCAAATAAAAATTTGTCAGATTTATTTTCAATTAAGAATACTTGTCTTTTTGATAGTTATTTGTTTCCATAATAATGAAACATACTCCCTCTGAATGGATTTTTTTAGGCCAAATACTTTCGCTTGAACCTATCCAACTTCAGTTTTTGAGTTTCAACGCGAAAACGCAAGTATCAATGTCAGGACGATAGCAGTAGCTATTTCAGGTCATTGTGGATTGTAGGCGAAAGTTGAAAAAATGTCAGGTTTGCTAAGCTTTCGAACAATAGCATTTTCGTATAGCTGCTGCATGTAGAACTTGAAATGTAGAACGTAAAATCATTTTATCTTACTAAGAGATCTTGCTGAAATGATCTGGAGACTACAAATTTTTCTAGGGCTCTTATTTTATTAGTAAGTAATACCTTTTGATCTTTCCTTAGGAACTGTAATTTTTGCGCTCTCTCGAGCCAATACTGAAGACAATGACACATATCAATATCTACACTACACCGCCATTAAGTATATGAAAAAGACCCAATCCCACTGGGCTAATAAGTATAAAAATATTTGACTTTTAATAACAATATTATTATCTCACTTAAGTTTTGTAGTTATATATAGCAGCCACTCAGTAAATTATAGAAATGAAGATCTAAATTAAGATATTCTCTACATTTACTTACATAACCTCAAATCGTTTCACTTTCATGTCATCAATATAGCATCAATATTATGTACAATTAATGAAAAATAGGTGCATCAGATATTAACTATAATAATATTTAATTTCTAATGATAATAATGCCATCAAACCACCTCAAGTTTCGTAGATTTGAATATCCAATACACAGCTGTACTCAGAAAATTATTATACACTGCAGAATCAGTTTTTAATAATAAATTGAATTAAGCTCTAAATATGTCGGCAATCCTGCAGGTCATGGCCTTCGTGTAATAGCCTATTGTTTATTGTAGTGTGTGTTTTGTTCTGAAAGTCAGTCAAGTCGGCCGTGATTCGATAAAATTAGTTCTCAAAACTGACAACAGATGGATTTTGGAAAATAGGAAAATTGTTTAGGAAAATTGACATTTCACTGAAAACTACTACCTTTCCGAAAAACTTTGGGTTCCAAGCTTCAAAATGAGGGGCCATTTATTAAAATCCGTTCAGCCGTTTTCCCGTAATTTCCATTACCAGTTCAAATTATATATATAGATACAATTTGATCCGTTTGGGTATGGATAATATTAATTTATTATTATAAAGCTATTATGATGGTAGGAAAAATTTCTTGCTGGTTATATTATGATTAAAAGATGGGAGTTTCCATGACAATCAACAATGCATAATCTGAAAGGACAAATGAAAATCGTAGATGATTAAAATGGCTACTACAAATCAACAGCGGGCAGAATGTGTTCTTTGGTATGCCAAATTTGAGAGGGTTAAACGAGTTCAAAGGGAATTTCAACGTGAGTATGGTGTGCGTAATGTACCTAAATACGGTTCCATTATGTTGTGGTATCGAACATTTGTAGAAACAGGTTCTTTGTTAATATAATAGCCAAAGATTCAGATAAAGGCGAGTAATTTTTCTACTTCTGTTTTGTATTATTTATGTTTGCGCAACAGGAAATTCAAATACCAATTCGATAAACCACAGTAAACTTTTGATTTTATGTAGTAAATTACAGTTCCCATTGTATGTAATAAACGATAGATTGCTATTGTGCAATTTTATATTACCTATATTGATTTACTTCGAATGAATTGTACCTGTTTTTCTTACATGTTTGTTGCTTTAGTTTTGCTCACGAGTGTAGTAGACAGGGAAATTAACTTCCTGCTCTGTCGGGCATTCATTATAATACTAATCCGCCACTGCACACGAGAAACAGCCAGGATTTCAATCCCTTCTTCAGCTTTTCGGTTAATGAACTGAATGTTATCCGGGTTGCGTTCACTATGGATTCAGCGCAAATAGTTTTCTGTCCACCCCTGGACTAGACGAAAAGAGAATCGAGAAGAATCGCCTTGTTTGTATGGCAACCAGCAGAATGCGCGTGGCAGAGAAGTGGCCGCTATGTCAAGGCGTACTGCAATCCAAAACGTTATTACTGGCTTCATCTCGTATTTCTTCTGTCTGCCTTGACAGAATTTGTAAGACTGTATCATAGCAACGTAAGAACCTAATATAAAATTTACGATGTTGACATTCAGCTGTTCATGAAAAAAACCGAGATATGCGAAAGAAAGGTTTGATTAAGAAAATTTATAGCACGTAAAAGTAATGGGAAATTCGTTTTATAAATATTTATTTAGCGCTCATTGCGGGCTTGGTTTTAATGAACGCATAGTGTTTGCTGATGTCTCATTGAAAGCACCATCTCCTTGAAAGTTTGTGTTACGAGAAAATGGAAGTATCAAGTGGGAAAGAACTCAACCCTAAGAAAACAGAAAGGCTACAAAAAAGAATGTTGTGTTCTTACGGCCCCACCCGGTAGAGTGCTTTCAACTCTGTGCAGTAAAGTGGCCACCTGTAATCAGTACACCCTCCATTCAATATAGAGACATGGACTACGACGGAGAAACAGCAGACAATCAAAACAAATTAAAGGCGTGTACTAAGAGCCAGTTATAAACTGCATGCTTGCATTATATTTTAAACTAGCCGTACCTGTGCGCTCCGCTGCACCCGTTAGAAATAAATATAAAGTAATTACATTTGATCCAGGGAACATTCATGTTTGATAGAAGGATAAATCGTTTAATATGTTACTTAATTTAAATTGCATCCAAATAGGTAAAATGAGATCATTTTTGTCCAGAGACACTCATTTGGTTTTCTTAATTTTTATTACATGCAACCATAGTTTAATGAACATTGACATCATTTAGATTTAATGTGTATATTTTATTTTACTTGTTATATGTTTCCATTGAATTATGGTAATAACTTAATTTTAACACTTGTTTTCTACGTATTCAGTAAATGGCGCTTGGCCCACTATGGTTCTGAACCCTCCAAATAACTTAAATTATATTATATAATATTACATATTATATTATATTATATTATATTATATTATATTATATTATATTATATTATATCATATCAGAAGTTACTGTAATAACATTATAGCATTATGTCCATCTAGAGAAACTACACTTTCCAATGGTGAAATAATAATTAATTATAGAAATCGGTTAATTTAGCTTCCGATATTACTTCATACAAACTCAGAAACATTCTCTGTAGACTATCTTTCATAGCTTTCGATTGTTGCTGTTCAAGGCCCTTATAGACGAAGTCATTTGTTTTTTTAATTCATTACACGGCCTTAGACGGCAGTTATTTTAATTTTAAAGCTCATTTATCTCATTAAATATCAGTCCTATCAAAATTTTTCAAGGAATAAAACTTATCGGAAATTATATTTTTAAAGAAACTTTTGTTGTGTAACATTTTTCACAAAAATCAATAATAAGCGAGATATTTCGATTTATTTAATTCAGGCCCCCTTATAACCCCCCTTTTAAATAATGTATTTTGAATGCCATATAGCCTAAAATCTAAGTTACAAAAAACTTAATTTATATTCCAATTTTCATCGAAATACGTTCAGCCATTATCGCGTGAAAAGGTAACAAACATACAGACAGACAGATACACAAACAAAAATTTCAAAAAAGCGATTTTCGGTTTCAGGGTGGTTAATTATATATGTTAGGACCAATTATTTTTGGAAAATCGAAAATTGCCAGAAAAATTTCGGCTACAGATTTATTATTAGTATAGATTTGACAATCGAGAATAAGAGCTTCGCGTTAAAAATTAGGAGATAAGAAGAAATATAAGACATATGAAGAATATAATTAGAGAGAGGAGGAAAAGAAATATAATAAGATATGTGAGAATCGAAAGATGAATTCCTCTGTGAAGTACTGGAGGAGAATGAAAAATGTGAGCGATGAGACACTGTGGGAGAAATGGGGATGAAAATGATTTGGAGAGAAGCGTAGAAGCAAATAATGATGAAGTAATAAGAAGAAGAAAGAAACGAAGGAATTAAGGAGAAAGGTTAACGTATCTATATGGCAAAAGAAATTGATCGAGAAACAGACAAGCACAAAGGGTTAAGAAGTACATGAGGAGAAAGGAACAGAATAATGTAAAGAGGTTTTACATAGAAAGAACAAGAAAACGATGAATAGGAAAAACAAAAATGGAAAAAAAAAAATGTGGAAAAGCAGACAAAAAAATAGAAAGGGAATATAAAATTAATCTTCTTTGGGGTAGTGTACTGTAACTATGTCTCTCTTTTCATTAATAAAGTACGACTGTAACAGCCACTCTGCTAACACGCTTCTGCGAGGTGAATCCCCATCTACATCGACTCTGCGTGCTGACAGTTGTGGAATGTAATTGAACGGAGCGCCATGTTGTTTCCATTCTTTAGCTTCCTTTTTAATATTCGTCGCTCGCTGGTGGTGACATCTGCATCCCACGTGTTTCTTTGTACATGGTTGCGTAACGCAATATTAGTACTTGGTCAGCTTTATCTTTATTCGTTTCTTGTGACGCTACCCTTAATTGCTACAGCCAGCCAATATAGAAACTTTCTCCATGGCAACAAGCACAAAGAGCGAACAGTGTTTTTTTTTCTCTTCTTCAGAATTGAATGTATACACACATCGAGTTTTAGTAATGGAAAACTGGTTAATGCAATGAACGCCTTTAAACATTTTATTGTATTAAGATAACAGATGTGAAATATTTAGAGGAATGACTTTTTTTGTTAACGATATACGCGAAATGTATTACAAACTTAATTTTGGAAAATGAAAATACCTTAACGAAAATCTAAAATCTAAAATTAAATTAAATGACGAGTTACTACCTTGGTTTGAATTGTAAATTATTTAAAAATAGCGTGTAAGAGGGTCTTAGACTAGAAATGTTTAGCTTAAATGTAGTTCTGTTTATAATTATGAATAAGGTTGTAATTATTTGTGTTATTTGAACTGTTGTATCAGTGAAGCGAGGTGAGTCAGTGAAGTTATGGTTTTACAGTGCAGTGAACAGTTCCGATCAGTGATAATTTATAGCGTCAATGAAATGTGTTCTATAGTGTCAGTGAAATGTGTCATAGACTGTCAGTGAAATGTGTCCTAAAGTGTCAGTGAAATGCGTCTTAGTGCCACTACATTGAGTGAGATGAGAGTAAAGTGAAAGATTATTATCAGTACCAATGTGAAACTTATGTAGGGCCTATACATATGTAGGTTGTATTGTAAAATTAGGTTCACTTATTAATTAGGTTAGGTATTTTATGTATTAGGGTAAACTAGGGTCTGTTGGGCATGTTGGACACCCACTCGTGGCTACTTCCGTCATTGACATCTAGCAGAATGTGGTGCCCACAAGTGGCGTGGTAACACGTTAAAATACAGAGTGTCCAACATGCCCGACTGTCCAACAGACCCTAGTTTACCCTATTATTAATTGCAATTATTGCATTAAATTGTATTGTATATTCTTATTGTATTGTGTATATAATTGTATTGTGTATTTGTATTGTAATTTTATTGTGTACTGTTTATATTGTGTATACCACTGCCACCGGGTGCTTGCCCACTTGCAGTGTAAATAAATACATACATACATATCAGCGAATTTTATATAAATTCAAGAAATTACTTCATAATCACTATATTTTCAACAAAAAAGAGTTTTCGTGGAGATTTCGCACGAGAAATAATTCTTTCTTTCAATGAAAAGTGAAATTTTTTTCGTTATAAAACATACACGAACATTTTCTAATATTTGATCGTTTTGCATTACGTACGTGTGGTATCTGGGAACGATGAACACGTAGTTTCAGGGGCTACATCCAGGGAGCAGCGCAAGCAAACAAAGGCCATTTCTCAGGAGTGGACCAGGACAGCACGTTTGCACATCTTCTTTTCAAACTGACATGACGAGTGAAACGTACAGTTAAAATTACTCTAACGTAACCTAACCTAACCTAACCTAACCTAACCTAACCTAACCTAACCTAACCTATCCTAACCTAACCTATCCTAACCTAACCTATCCTAACCTAACTTAACAAAAAGGTTAGGTTAGATTAGGTTTGGTTAGGTTAGGTTAGAGTAATTTTAACTGTCCTACGCTTCACTCGTCATTTCAGTTTGAAAAGAACCCAACGTAACATAAAAAGGAGATGTGCAAACGTGCTGTCCTGATCCACTCCTCATTTCTCTTTTCCGCAACAACTATTTTCATGTAATCAAGAAAACACTGACGTCGCCTCCATGAATTATGAATTTAATTAATGGTGCAAACAATTTTCTGTTATTTTCAAAGGGATTGTCTCAATAATAATAATAATAATAATAATAATAATAATAATAATAATAATAATAATAATAATAATAATAATAATAATAATAAAACATATGTCATTCCTTTAAGTATTTTTGGGTGCAAAATACAGGGTTGTTTCCGATCTCTGGAAACAATTTTTGAATGACAACATGTGCGTCAGGAATTACACGACAACTGAACTGTGGTGAGAGGTGACAGACCAGTAGTGAGTGATTTCATAGTCAGAGTGCACGGTGTGTCACAGCAGGAATGCCCAAGAAAATCGAGCCTTTTTGGGAGCCGTACATTACGAGCCTTTCCAATGCCAAGTACAGTTATGTAACTTCATGCAAAGCTTGTCTTCGGACAGTTAACGAAACAACAATATACATACCAAATGATTTAATCTCCAAAGAAATCAATCTTGAACATTCTAATCCCGTGTAGCATTAGATATAAGTTATAAATTTCATCCTTGACAGAACAAAACAACGATAAGAATAGGCTAGTGATAATAATAATAATAATAATAATAATAATAATAATAATAATAATAATAATAATAATAATAATAACAACAATAATAATAATAATAATAATAATAATAATAATAATAATAATAATAATAAGGCACAAATGGGACACAAAGCATGGATCGACATCAATGCTAGATTAGCAACACCATCATACTTAGGCAGGGCAGATCATATTAGGAAGTTCAAATGTAGAAAACAAAGAACGGATGTGGCAAAATTTTCCTTTGTTAACCGCACAATAGTAGACTGGAACAGCTTACCTGCGGCAATCTTTCAGGGTGGTCCTCTCAAAATCAATACATTTAAGGAAAGGTTGAGAAGATTAGACTGAAAATGTAATTGTAGGGCAGTGTAATTATCTAAGTTGTGTCATATAATTAAGTTGATATGTAATTAATTAAGATGATATGAAATTAAGTTGATTTGTAATTAATTAAGGTCATATGTAATTAATTAATTTAGATTATATGTAATTAAGTTGATTTGTAAATAAATTAATATGATATGCAATTAATTAAGATATGTAATTTAGTTGATATGTAAATAAATTAAGGCGATATGTAATTAATTAAGATGATATGTGATTAAGTTGATATGTAAATAAATTAAGGTGACATGTAATTAATTAAGATGATATGTAATTAAGTTGATTTGTAATTCATTAAGGTGATATGTATTTAATTAAGATCATATGTAATTAAGTTGATATGTAATTAAGTAGCTTTGTAATTAATTAAGTTGATATGTAATTAATTAAGGTGATATGTAATTAAGTTGATATGTAAATAAATTAAGGTGATATGTAATTAATTTAGATGATATGTAATTAAGTTGATATGTAAATAAATTAAGGTGATATGTAATTAATTAAGATGACATGTAATTAAGTTGATTTGTAATTAATTAAGGTAATATGTAATTAAGTAGAATTGTAATTAATTAAGGTGATATGTAATTAATTAAGATGATATGTAATTAAGTTGATTTGCAATTAATTAAGGTGATATGTAATTACTTAAATTGGTAATGAAGTTAGGTTTACTTTTGCTTATTGTGGACGTTATTATAGAATAGTTGTTATTATATTTTTATGGCAACTATTTATTTATAGTTAGAAATAAATTTTAGGTTTATTTTATTTTATTATTTTTTTAATATTTTGTTATTTTTTTATTTTCATTTAATTTTTTTTTCTTTTACTTTTGTATCTATTGTATAACTGTAATGGTATTATTGTATATTATATATCACTGCAACCGGGTGTATACCCAATTGTACTGTTAATAAATACATACATACAAAATAATAATGAAGATGATAATAATAATAATAATAATAATAATAATAATAATAATACACAGTAAATAATTTGTGACACAACAAGACGTTCGAGATGGGCAGGGCATGTAGCACGTATGGGCGAATCCAGAAATGCATATAGAATGTTAGTTGGGAGACCGGAGGGAAAAATACCTGTGGGGAGGCAGAGACGTAGATGGGAGGATAATATTAAAATGGATTTGAGGGACGTGTGATATGATGATTGAAACTGGATTAATCTTACACAGGATAGGGACCGATGGCGGGCTTATGTGAGGACGGCAATGAACCTGCGGGTTCCTTAAAAGCCATTTGTAAGTAAGTATACAATAAGAAAGTTTGTAACAGATTATGGGCCAGTAATCAGAGAAGTGTAACATATGTGCTCAAGTATCTTCTCTTGCAACTAACGACGAGAGAGTTCGTAGATTAAGCAGCACGTAAATAGATCTAAACAATTATCTATCCATTTATCTATCGCCTTCCGTTATCCATTTGCCGCCCCATCACATTATCTCGTCCTATTATCTCTGCCTCATCCCCGAGGCGCCCTTAATTCTAGTCTCCTTCTCTGTCTGTCTGGATGACACTTGAGATTCTCATTACAGCAGAAACCCCCCCCAGACCGACTAGGGCATTACTCATCCTGATGGAAATTAATGGGACTCCTACAGTTTCATGTATGTCTTCTGCTCAATGAGCTCCGGTTCGAAGTCCGGCAAATGCGAATAGATCTGCCGGATTCATATTTCGTGTTCTATACTAGGGCTTCAAGAGCGGCAGATTCGAACGAAATTTTTAGTTGATGAAGACATTGTTTGAGATGGATTCTTCTGGATGCTCACATTTCTTCTCTTACTTACTTACTGACTTACTGACTTTTAAGAAACCCGGAGGTTCATTGCCGCCTTCACATAAGCCCGCCATTGGTCCCTATCCTGAGCAAGATTAATCCATTCTCTATCATCATATCCCACCTCCCTCAAATCCATTTTAATATTATCTTCCCATCTACGTCTCGGCCTCCCTAAAGGTCTTTTTCCCTCCGGCCTCCCAACTAACACTCTATATGCATTTCTGGATTCGCCCATACGTGCTACATGCCCTGCCCATCTCAAACGTCTGGGTTTAATGTTCCTAATTATGTCAGGCGAAGAATACAATGCGTGTAGTTCTGTGTTGTGTAACTTTCTCCATTCTCCTGTAACTTCATCCCTCTTAGCCCCAAATATTTTCCTAAGCACCTTATTCTCAAACACCCTTAACCTATGTTCCTCTCTCAAAGTGAGAATCCAAGTTTCACAACTATAAAGAACAACCGGTAATATAACTGTTTTATAAATTCTAACTTTCAGATTTTTTGACAGCAGACTGGATGATAAAAGCTTCCCAACCGAATAATAACAGGCATTTCCCATATTTATTCTGTGTTTAATTTCCTCCCGAGTATCATTTATATTTGTTACTGTTGCTCCAAGATATTTGAACTTCTCCACCTTTTCAAAAGATAAATTTACAATTTTTATATTTCCATTTCGTACAATATTCTCGTCACGAGACGTAATCATATACTTTGTCTTATTTGAAGGATTCGTAACAAGCTGTTTTTTTACGGTGATGGGTTGTTAGCCCTTCACCCAACTCCCAAGCTGGAGGACCACCCCTTATCGGCTGTCCGCGACTGCTTATTCAATATATTCACAGCTACCCTCCATATCTGGAGGCCGTCTCCTCGATCCGCAACCTGAGGACGCGCCATGCCGTGGTGATAGGACCCACAATACATGGCACATTTCTTCTCTTATAATCCCAAAAGTTATGCGTACTTCAAACTCATTCTCATTATAAACGCAGAAGTCCACACCTGTGGAGTAACGGTCAGCGCGTCTGGCTGTGAAACCAGGTGACCCGGGTTCGATTCCAGGTCAGGGCAAGTTATCTGCTTGAGGTTTTTCCAGAGTTTTACCTCAACCCAAAATGAGCAAATGCTGGGTAACTATTGGTGCTGGACCCCGGATTCATTTCACCGACATTCCTTGTCACAGGAAATCAGGAGCTGTCGGAGTCTAAAATCGTTTAAGTTGACTCTACTTGGGAATGTTTTTATTGAACAGAACTGGACTCTTGTGGAAGTTTCTAAATAGTGTTAAATAACCAAGTTATTATTATTTTTTCTCCTCTCTCTCTCTTTTTCTTTTTCCTTTTTTTATTATCTTAATATATTACGTAATAATTTGTATTTGTATGCCATTCAGTACGACTTTGCTAATCAACATTTTATGTCTTGTAACCCACATGTATTCTCCTATTAGTATATTAACTGTATAATATATCTCAAGTGAATTAATCGTCGAATTTATCTCGAGCATTTTAGGTCTTATAAATTGTGTATGTGTGTGTGCGTGCGTGTGTGTGTGTGTGTGTTCCCCTATATTATGTAACTTATTTTGATTATGTGTAATTTTCTACTTTATTTTATATTGTCCTTATATTATGTAAGCGATGTTGACTATTTGTAATTTTATATTATGTAACTGATCTTAACTATTTGTAATTTTCTACTATATTTTATGTAATTTCTAAGGTATCATCTCTTGTGTTGTTTTGTAATCTAATTTTGTATTTCTTGTATAGGGTAAACTAGGGTCTGTTGGACAGTCGGGCATGTTGGACACTCTGTACTTGAACGTGTTACCACGCCACTTGTGGGCACCACATTCAGCTAGAAGTCAATGACGGAAGTAGCCCCACTCGTGCCTACTTCCGTCATTGACTTCTAGCAGAATGTGGTGCCCACAAGTGGCGTGGTAGCACGTTAAAGTACAGAGTGTCCAACATGCCCGACTGTCCAACAGACCCTAGTTTACCCTATTATTGAAATCTGGTTGAGTGGAAGAGAAGGCCTTATGGCCTTAACTCTGCCAGGCAAAATAAAACTACTACTACTACTGCTACTGCTACTGCTACTCCTGCTATTGCTACTACATTATCATCTTAATCTCATTCAGACGATAAATAACCTAAGATGTTGAAAAGCGTCATAAAAAAACTTACTACTAAACGCAGAAATAATTTACTTGTGTAATTTACATCATACATATTTCTCCTCTCAACTTTACATATACTGTAAGATGGGATAAACATATAGCTTACTGATGTACAAGGCTACGTAAAACTATTTGTGGTATTTTGAATCATAAAGATTGTTTAACAGAGGTGCATCTATGTAAGGAAAGTACGACTTAATGGGTTAGCACCCTTCATTTTATACTTTTTGGGCTACACAACCGTTTCATTTCACATCTCGCCTCTTTCTTTTTTCGTCAATCATTAAATAATGCCTATAAATCGATCTCGCGATTTTCTGGTATAGCGCTTTGACTAGGTTGTTCTGCTTCTACCAATATTTCGTTAGGAATTTCAATGCAATACATTTCTACAAATTAATCTCAGACAAACGCATTTGTAGTAAACTCTTTTGTTTTTTTTCCTACTATAGTAACGGATTATGATGTTTTCCTGTCATGGTAACTGATTACGACGTTTCTCAATTGTTATTTTATCTACAAATTCTCAATAATTTCTGTTCCAACAACATGCCAAATACAATAAAATTATTAATTTTATTTTCTCTTAAGAGAGGCTATACGATTCAAAATACCATAAAACCTAGTATAATAACGACCGTTATAAGATCTTAACATGCTCACATGCTCACCGCTTTTGGCGCAAGAATGAGTCACAGGTGAGCTACGAGAAAGACAATTTAGTATTATATTCTCATATGGAAGTTCCAGCCTTAGATTGAATAAAATGAAATTTAAAAAAATTGGCACTTAGCACATTTAGAATGTTAAGTATTCGTTTATACTATAATTAAATTAGTAAAAGGTAACAGGCACTTTCTTTAACACGGTAGTGCATTTTATTTGATATTCGTGTATCTTACTATTTTATGTAACGAATTAATTGACGAATAAATAAATAAATAAATAAATAAATAAATGATCGACTCTGTGGTGTAAAAGTCGGCATGCTGGTTTTTCAGGGTTTTCCCTCAACAGTAAGGCAAATTCCAGGAAATTCGGGCCACAACATCTCTGAATATCACCGACCTCATTCATAACACATCAGTAATACATACATTATACAGTCGCCATTTAGTTCACAACAATAGAACCAGTCTCAACAATAGTACATAGGCCTTCGGATTTAAACCAAAGATTAACTCGCGATATGACCAGAGATATTAAAGTGAGTGCAAATAACAGCGAGGAAAAAATAAATAAATAAATAGATAAATAAGTGAATGAATAAATAAATTAGTAAATTAATAAATAACTACATAAATAAATAAGTGAATAAATGAATAAATAAATGAGTAAATAAACAAATAAATAAGTAAATAAGCAAACAAATAAATAAATAAGTGAATAAATAAGTAAATACATAAATAAAGTGAATAAATGAATAAATAAACAAATGAGTAAATAAATAAATAAACAAATCAATAAATAGGCCTAATTAAATAAATAATCAAATAAATAAATAAGTGAATAAATAAGTAGGGGAGAGTCGGGTAGTATCGGACATCGGGTAGTATCGGACAGTGCGTTTTTTTCATCTACCACCATATGGCAGTACCTGAATGACATGGTTACATTTCTCTATGCGACATCACAAAAACGTAATCATGTCAATCAGGTACTATCATCGTGTGGTAGATGAAAGAAACTCACTGTCCGATATTACCCGACGTCCGATACTACCCGACTCTCCCCTAAATGCATAAATAAATAAGTGAATAAAGGAATAAATAAATGAGTAAATAAATAAATAAACAAATCAATAAATAGGCCTAATTAAATAAATAATCAAATAAATAAATAAATAGATAAATAAATAAGTGAATAAATAAATAAGTGAATAAATGAATAAATAAATGAGTAAATAAATAAATAAGTAAATAAGCAAACAAATAAATAAATAAGTGAATAAATAAGTAAATACATAAATAAATAAGTGAATAAATGAATAAATAAATGAGTAAATAAATAAATGAGTAAATAAATAAATAAAATCAATAAATAGGCCTAATTAAATAAATAATTAAATAAATAGATAAATAAATAAGTGAATAAATAAGTAAATACATAAATAAATAAGTGAATAAATGAATAAATAAATGAGTAAATAAATAACTAAATAAATAAGTAAATAAATTAATTAATGAGTGAAGACATAAGTAAATAAATAAATGAGTAAATAAATAACTAAATAAATAAGTAAATAAATTAATTAATGAGTGAAGAAATAAGTAAATAAATAAATGAGTAAATAAATAAACAAACAAACAAACAAACGAATAAATAAATAAATAAATAAATAAATAAATAAATAAATAAATAAATAAATAAATATCTTGTTCCTTATCAAAACGTAGATAAAACTTGAAAATACTTTCATAATTATATCGATGCTACGGGCTGGAACATATGTGACATATGCCACTGATCCATTCATCTCCTCCAGCCTCGCACTGGATCTTCGTAAGATCAATCGATACCTCTGCGAGGGAGTGGATCGTATTAATACATTTGTCGGCCGCAAATTCCATTATCACGAGTGTGCGATGTCGCCATACCAAACAAACTGCCTCCACACATCGGTAATCGATCTTGTACAACGCCATGCGGTCCAGTATTTCTCTGCTCAAGCGAATCTACGTGGGGTGAGTGACTAATAACTAGATTAACCCCGTTACTATAGGAACGAGCCAAGGCCTCAACTAGGTTACAATTTTTAACTCTAGATAGCAGGTAATATGAAACAAAATATGACCATAAAAACTTCTATTGTTGCACGTATGCATAACATAACTACTATTTTATTAATGTTTTACAGAATTATGAATGTATTATTTTTTGTTACTATCCTGTAGAGATGAATTTTAGTATGTGTTACTCCCTGTAACATATTCTGAAAAAAAAAAAAAAGAAATAATTTCTTATACAATGTATATGACAGCAATGTAAATTTATTGTCTGTAATAATGTCACGAGAGGTCTGAGATTTATTAGGACTATTTCGTGAATCAAATAAAAATGTAAAAAATATATCCCTAAAATTCGCTCACAAAATGTTAATAATTTTATATTTACAAATACTTAACCTATTCAGACATTGTGAAGTTGAAATACTCGTAGATGAATATCGATTACTGCAATAAAGAAATTCGATGTTATTATTCAGTAATGCCAATTGCGAAAAGCGAAATACAGGTTTAACAATGTTAATTACATGTACTGCATTTTTCTCTTATTGTTATAACATAAATATATTTTCATTATCTGCTGAAAACATAACTTAATTTAACAGTAACATTGGGGACAGCTATATACCAATGCTTATGTATTCACAGCGAGACATGTTGCTACACAGTGAAGCCATCTCTGTATAGATAGGCCTAATTAAAATACGAATTTTATTACATTATACGGAAGGCAGTTTGATCAAAGACATTATTACTATGCAAGGTCTTTGGGTTTGATATGCGATGATGTTACATAAATCTGAACATCTGACTTTCTATTAATTGTTTAATTTCATTCACAAAATACAAATTTTATAGGCTACAATTATAGGTGACGTTACCTGTGGGAGCAGGACCAATGTCAGCTGTGCCTTATTTCGACCGTTACTTACAATCAGTGCTACACGAAAGCATTTTTATAGCTCGACAAACGCATTCTCGCTGTAGTGTGTAACGAAACTAAAGCTGCATCTACACAGTTCAATATTCCAGTCGCGTATGCGTGCAATCTGGGAAGAATATTGAAAGAATCAAATTTAAAAGGTACGTTCAATTAAGATGCATAAAGATTTTGTGTCTACATGGTGCGCCGTTTTGAACATCGTCTTCACTGCGTAAATATATTAATTAACTAGCCGTACCCGTGCGCTCCGCTGCACCTGTTAGAAATAAATATAAAGTAATTACATAATTAAAATAGGACGTTTGATCCAGGGAACAACTTTTACAACAGCGCAAGATAATCTGCTTCGCTCATTACCCAATTTTTTTTTGCATTGCATTTATTGCATATATATTTTATGTATTTTAACACGATTCAATTGAGCATAGTTAAAATTTGAATTATAAAATAATGGATTGCTAAGCTAACGTACTATTACTGCATACTAAATCAATACACTCTCGTTGTTCGTTAATTCTCTGAGATTAAAATGAGTATAC
This sequence comes from Periplaneta americana, assembly GCF_040183065.1. NCBI lineage: Eukaryota > Metazoa > Arthropoda > Insecta > Blattodea > Blattidae > Periplaneta > Periplaneta americana. The sequence goes on from NC_091125.1 coordinate 164,852,756, forward strand.
ATAAATATTATTTTAAGAAATGCAGAAAACAAATGTACAAAATAGCCTATCAGATTTTCTGTGCATAAGAAGCTATTTTAATCTTACCTGTCCTCGATTTACTCAGAAGTTACTGTAATAACATTATAGCATTATGTCCATCTAAAGAAACTACACTTTCCAATGGTGAAATAATAATAATTAATTATACAAATCTGTTAATTTAGCTTCTGATATTACTTCATACAAATGCAGAAACATTCTCTGTAGGCTATGTTTAATAGCTTTCGATTTTTTATGTCCAAAGCCCCTGTTTCGATTGTTGTTGTTCAAGGCCCCTTATAGACGAAGTCATTTGTTCTTAATTCATTGCACCATCTTAGATGGCGTTATTTTAATTTTAAAACTCATTTATCTCATTAAATATCAGTCGTATCAAAATTTTGTAAAGAATAAAACTTATCGGAAATCATTTTTAAAGAAAGTTGTGTTATTTAACATTTTTCACAAAAATCAATAATAAGTGAGATATTTCGATTTATTTAATTCAGGCCCCCTTATAATTCCCCTTTTAAATAAAGTATTTTGAATGCCACATAGCCTAAAATCTAAGTTACAACGAACTTAATTTATATTCCAATTTTCATATAAATCGGTTCAGCCATTATCGCGTGAAAAGATTACAAACATACAGACAGACATACAAACAAAAATTTAAAAAATGCGATTTTCGGTTTCAGGGTGGTTTTTTTTATATATGTTAGGACCAATTATTTTTGGAAAATCGAAAATTATCAGAAAAATTTCGGCTACAGATTTATTATTTTATAGATATTAAATATCAATCTTGTATTCATTGCTTTAAAGTTGAAAGAAAAGTTTAACCGTGTAGTTGCATCTTAATGTATTCATGATCAATTCACGGGGAAACAGTTGGCAACAACGACTGAACAAAAGAACGGCCATGCGATAAATTGATAGCGATAAATATAGCTGCAAAAATTATCGCGATGTCTGACTGTAATTGGTTGAAATTCAAAATTTCATTACAGTTCATTGGTCGAAAATTTGATAACATCATATAAACGAAATAGTCACTATAAATAAATAATTTCTGAATAAAAGTTTGTACTTACCAATGTTCGCCTTCTTCTGAAATCCCTCTGCTAAATCCTGTGAACTTCGTAGTGGAGAAGAGGTTTTCTTGAACTACTTCGAGATCCCTTGTTAATCTCATTGGATCTGTGTTCCAGATTGGCCATAGATCCTGAAAATGAAAGAGAACTAATGATTTTCTGAACCTTGTTTTCAAAACTGTTTCCTCTTTATTCAGCCTTAATTAATTTCAATGCTTATTGTAATTTATGATTTCATTTTTCGCGAAGAATTAATATCGTGTACTGTTAATGCACCCGCAAAAGTGGGGAAAGTTGCAGAAGTTCAGTTTTGCTCAGGATTTTAAAGTTTCTTTATGCTCGACCATGCCGAAATGTAGTAATTATACACCTGGTAGCAACCTTTAATGCGTGTCATTAAAGTACACCTACTCATTAAAGTACAGGTGTTCAGCCAATGACAAGTCAGCTTACAGGTATTCAGCCAATGACAAGTCAGCTTTGTACCGTTATAAAACCGCAAGTATCGATTATACTCGGATATGCAATCGAAAGAGAATTAGCGAAAAGTCACGGAGGCTGGAAATCCAATACTGTCGCAGAAGGTTATGTTCTGTTACAATAATAATTAGAGTTAATTGTAAATAATATTCAAATAAATTCAATTCTAAATCAATTTTCAGGTTATACCGGAGTAATGTTCATTTTATTCTGTGCCAAGGTCAATGAAATTCGGCCTCGGAAAAAAATCAATATTTTCGCGTCTGCGCACATCTCACAATTCAGGTCAGTTCGCACATAACCATAATTTTGAATATTTTCAAGTTAGAAATATGGTCGAGCATAAAAAGTCGTATGAAACTTGCCTATAATTGTAATTAAGACGCTCGTATGAAAATTATGAAACTCGCTTGCGCTCGTTTCTTAAGCAATCATACTTGCGTCTTAATTACTACCATTATAGGCTCGTTGCATAATGTACTATTTACCAACAGAAATTTCATTGTAACTACACTCACAAATTTACCTCAAAGTGACGTAAAAACAAGGTTAAAAAGTCAGGTATGAATTTCGGGGAGAAATGTCCATGGAATTATACTGACAATTAGTGAGAAATTCTTCTGGGTAACAGTCAATGGATGCCTCATTGGCGAGACTCGTTATATTTAAAGAATGTTGACGGTAATGGTGTTAGTCTTGGGAAGTCCAGTTGTCAAGACAGGACATACATTGTTGGAAATGTTTTCTGTGATACTTAGAGGACTCTCATTTGGCGATACTTTTAAAAGCACATTAAGTTCCTTCAACGGAATGGTGGGAAACGTAATGAGCCGTGTCCAACACGCTTGGAGCTGACATAGATTCTTCCTCATAGCCCCAAATTCCCTTTGTTTTGTTTTTTTTTCCTCCCAGCTTCTCTTCTTTCATGATGAAAGAGTGATGGAGCGGAGAAAAATTCTCTCCAGCGCCGGGATTTGAACCCGGGTTTTCAGCTCTACGTGCTGATGCTTTATCCACTAAGCCACACCGGATACAATCCCGACGCCGTTTAGAATCGTCTCAGATTAAGCTCCATCTCTTGGGTTCCCGGGATTGTATCCGGCGTGGCTTAGTGGTTAAAGCATCAGCACGTAGAGCTGAAAACCCGGGTTCAAATCCCGGCGCCGGAGAGAATTTTTCTCCGCTCCATCACTCTTTCATCATGTGATGACGCAGAATATCTGCATGGAAATATATGTACTTCGGTACATCAATATATATATGATATGCGTACACTTTGTGATTTAAGACGGCGCCTATACCGTCGGATCCCGGCCAATCAGTCACTCATCTGAGTGCACCTCAACACATGTATGGACTTCGGTCCTGCGTTCATAGACATCTATGACGTAGTGCAGAGGGCGGCCACCAGAGGGAACCCAAGAGATGGAGCTTAATCTGAGACGATTCTAAACGGCGTCGGGATTGTATCCGGCGTGGATTAGTGGATAAAGCATCAGCACGTAGAGCTGAAAACCCGGGTTCAAATCCCGGCGCCGGAGAGAATTTTTCTCCGCTCCATCACTCTTTCATCATGTGATGACGCAGAATATCTGCATGGAAATATCATATGTACTTCGGTACATCAATATATATATGATATGCGTACACTTTGTGATTTAAGACGGCGCCTATACCGTCGGATCCCGGCCAATCAGTCACTCATCTGAGTGCACCTCAACACATGTATGGACTTCGGTCCTGCGTTCATAGACATCTATGACGTAGTGCAGAGGGCGGCCACCAGAGGGAACCCAAGAGATGGAGCTTAATCTGAGACGATTCTAAACGGCGTCGGGATTGTATCCGGCGTGGATTAGTGGATAAAGCATCAGCACGTAGAGCTGAAAACCCGGGTTCAAATCCCGGGGCCGGAGAGAATTTTTCTCCGCTCCATCACTCTTTCATCATGTGATGACGCAGAATATCTCTCTCGTGTATTTGTCTTCGAAGATATTTTTGTGCGAGATCGTGCGTATTTGCTTGCTTTCCGCACAGAACCAATACGCGGTAAGTGTGAAATACCACATTCAGTATTCACAACGTAACACACATAACAATTTCCCTATTCTTACCGCTTAAGCGTCATATTCATTTTACTGCTTTAGGCTTTTAACATATTATTTTTAAAGACGTTCAATATAGTAATAATTATAAATTGGAAACTTACCACTGCAATTTCACCTAAATTGCACTGTTAATTATTGTTTTTAAATATTTGCAAAAATTAAGTAAACTCTACAACTCCACTAAAGTTACTGCATTTGTAATGCAAGTAACATTAAGGAAGCCGTGAAAAAATCAACAAGATTCCAGTCTCATCATAGACTGGTGGAAAAAAAAAGACAGACGTATATCACGGCCTGCTGGAGTATAGTAAACACAGAAAACATTTTATAGGAACAATGTTGAAGATAGATATATTTGTTTTCCAAAGTTGCCGTCATTGAACAGAAACCAAGATGGAGATTTCATTGCAACTAATTAGAAATTCCTCTTTCAGGTATGTAATAAACGATCTTTGCACAATATAATGTACGATACAAGAGCGGTATGTTTGTTTTAATTTCCTCGAACATGAAAACGTCAACATACCGCTCTTGTAACGCATATTACTATTGTTTATTGTATTATATAATGATAAAGATTGTTTATCTAGATAGAGGATTCTAGGTTAAGAAAAAAGCATTGGTTTTATGGGCCTTGCCTAGTACATTGCAACTCTGTGGTAGGTAGGCGTATCTATGGCAACTTGTGATTTGATGGAATAGCTCTATTATATGCCCAGGCCTCTTTCTTAACCTGAAATCCTCTATAAATTGACGAAAGTACAACTTATAACAGTATTATGTATTCATTCAAAGGCCAAGTATATTTTACAGTGAACATCACTAAAGTATTGCACAAGGTTGCCATGTTTTGGCGCTTTACATGACGAAGTGTCATTTTGAATGACTTTTTCATGCTCTCTGCAAAAATAAAATCCGTTTTTCGTCAAACAGTTTTTATATAATTCCTTAAGTGCGCTATATTTAAATTTCGCCGTATTCTTATACTATAATCGATATAATCTACCGTAAAGTGATTGAACACTATCGATTGCGAAACAATCGATACTTCTCCAATTGTCTAGAAGTACAGAGAAGAAAAATATCATTACAGAACGTCTTGTGAAACGAGAAAAAATCATCTTGCCACTTCTTCACATGAAACTGGGAATAATGAACTGTATGTGAAAGCATTGCATAAATATCGTGATTGTTTTAAATATAGCCAAGGAAGCTTTTAATATAAAAGAAGAATCTTTTGCGGACCTCTGGAAAAAGTACTGAGGAAGAGACTAGTGAAGTGCTTTTGTATGGAGTGTGGAATTGTATGGGGCAGAAACAGGGTCATTACGACAAAGTGAAGAGAAGAGAATAGAAAAATTTGAAATGTGGATATGGGGAAGAATGAGAAGTGTGAAGTGGACAGACAGAATAAGAAACAAAACTATGTTGGAAAGAGTGGGTGAAGAAAGAATGATGTTGAAACTGATCAGGAAGAGGAAAAGGAATTGGTCGGGTCACTGGCTGAGAAGAAACTGCCTACTGAAGGATGCACTGGAAGGAATTGTGAACGGGAGAAGAGTTCGGGGTGGAAGAAGATATCAGATGATAGATATATGGATCATATGAGGAGACTAAGAGGAAGGCAGGCATAAAGTAGGGAAGATTGGAGAAAGTTGAGTTTGCAGTGAAAGACTGCCCTCGGGCAGAACACTAAATGAAATGAAAAATGTATTAGATACATGATTTGTTTCGGAAGATAAAAGAAATTGCTATGAAAATGATATCAGGAGGTATAATTTTCCGTAATAACAATCCATCAATAATTATGTACTTCCGAAAAAGTATTATTTATTTCCTAATAAGACTACATTGTTCATAATGTCATTAACAATCTGTTGCCGTAGAAACATTACGGTATGCCTGTATGTACACCCACAAAACGCAAAAAATGATGAAAAATTAGAATTTTAAAAATAGCCTATAACTATTTTAATAGAGAATTTTCTCCCCTTTAATTTGATATAAGAATTTTCGATTTATGCCTTATGGTTTTTCAGATAAGTCCCACTTTCCAAAATGCTGCGTCATCAGCAACGGTCACTTACTTTTGGAGTACATTACTTTTGGAGTGATCTTCGTAGCAGTCAATCCCCTCGTCCAGCATTGCTTGTAAAATAAACTTCTGTCTAGTTCCGAAATATATGCATAGACATCTGAGCATGATCATTAGATTGAAAACACGTTTTTACATAATGAAGTAATTTATAATCTTTTACTGTTAGTCATAAAACTGTAAATTTGTGTGTCAATGATGTTGTACGTCATTTTAATAAGAGTCCAAAAATAGAAATTACAATTCTGAGGAGGATGGGCATAAGTCCTGGGACAAACACCATCGCAGGATTTGTTGCATCAATGGAAATAGGGACAAAATGCCAAAAAAAAAAAACATTCAACATCTGAAGTTAAAACAAGGCGGAGGTATTTGAGAGGCAGAAAGAAGCTAAAACTGGACCAACATGAAGCTGCTTAAGGGGTGATATATGATGATGGAGTCTTCTAGGCTCTGAAAGTTTGTGGCTCATTTCCTGTAAATAGTAATTTTAGAATATTTAATTCTTTCAAACATGATATCTCAGCCAAATATGGTGATACCAAGAATATATTGGTGTCATTTTGAAGTTTGAAATGTCTCCCAGTGCCTGACAATGAGTAAAATAACATTAATATAATTAATATTTATCTATGAATGATTTATGCAACATAAAATATTATTGTAAGTTACGTACGGTATATGCTAATATTTAATTAACGTAAATAAAAATAAAAAGTAGCTCTATGTCAGGCACTAAATAATAGTTTTAGCAATAAAACAGTGAAAAAACTGTGGTTCTATCTTTAAAAAGGCATGAGCTATCATGTTTCAAGTTGCATGTCAAAATTATAAACAAAATAATTTTTATAAACAATTTAGACATAATTTCAAGGGATCTGTTCACTTCATTCTCTTTCTGGTACCATTCTCAATTTTATAAAAAGTTTACAGAGCAAAATTATACAAAACAAAATTTTTTGTATGTAAAGGTGTACATATACCTTAAGGTCAAGTGACATATTACGAAAAATAGCCTATTTTTTTAGACAAAATAATTAAAATGATATGTTCACTGTATGTCTGTTCATATTATACTGCACACACGAACGTCTTTTGTTTGTATATATTTTCTTATTTTAATTAAAGTTAATGGATAGAATATCTAATCTACCGCAAGTGCGATAAAAACAGCTGAACCCAATTCAGAAAGAGTTGAAGTTCTATCTTGCAAATCAGTTTTTTTTACCCTCTTCCTATACTTTTTATTTTACTCCACTCAACGCGATTCCATTGGAATTCGAGGAACGTGATCCTTCGCAGAATAGCAGACGGGGGGGGGGGGGAGGCGAAGTCCATTAAAATAAAGCCTACATGTCACATGTCCAATCATTATTCACTTTTGTGTCCCAGTCATTCATTATGAACTCTATGTCACGTCACAGACTCGTTTGCTGAAAATGCTAAATATTATTTAATGCAGACACTTTAACAAATGAACGCAGCTGTTTTATAAACCGATACATATGTAGGCCTACATCTGAAATGCAGATCCTGTCATATCCCTGTCTGTGTCAGATGTCACTACTGTGTCTGAATTTAACATACTTTGTAACTTTTTTTTTTGTACATGTGCTCTGAAATTAACTACAAGTGCTATGAAATTAATTAGAATCTATGTACATTCTGCGAATGCATCGCTTCGTTCACTTCACACTGCGTGGTTTTGTAGTGAAACAGAAATGTCTGTAAAATAAATACATTCCACATTTTGTAAGATGTACTATCAGATTAAACAAAGCTAAGGTTGTACAGTGAGAGATAAAGTGTGGATTTAAATTGAATAAAAATAGTACATTATATTAGCTACAAACATATCACAACAAAAATATATATACACTGAACTCACATAAATTGAGGGAAAGAAGACAGAGGACGGACACTGGAAAGTTTTCTTTTCTCAATCGTGCTATCAGGGAATGGAATGCTTTACCTGCAGACTTACTAAAGGCTTTACCAATAAGCAAAAATGTATTTAAAAATAGGATTAAGGACTTTACTAATAGACGGTAGTATATTATGTATACTATTTAAAGGGTGTAATTGATGCTTTGTTATTTGAAGTGTTGTATCAGTGAAGTGTGTTGTGTCAGTGAAGTGTGTTTGTGTCAGTGAAGTTTTATAGTTTATAATGGTAGTGTAATGTATTTGATCAGTGGAATGTGTTTGAAGTGTTATTGAAATCAGGATAGTGTCAGTGAAATGTGTCGTAGTTCCAGTGCAGCGAGTGTAGTGCTGAAAGGTACGTGTATATGTATGAACATATATATACTCGTAGATTTAAGTTCGAACCTAGGATTAAGATACAAATTGGATTTACCTTAATTGTTATTTTAAGTGATCGTGCTTCATTTATATTAGGATGCTCTCTTCTAATATTATTGTACTATTGTTATTATTATTAATACTATTATTTCATTATAATAATAATTATTATTATAATAATAAAATATAATAATAATAACAGCAATAATAATGTATGTATGTATGTATGTATGTATGTATGTATGTATGTATGTATGTATGTATGTATGTATGTATGTATGTATTTATTCACAATGCAGTGGGTATATACCCGGTGGCAGTGGTAACTAATTAAACTCAATAATGACAATAATAAACTTATTAATTAAAATACAATTAAAAATAATACTAATAATTAATAGTAACAATAATTAATAACAACAACAACAACAGGGAATATACTAAATTAAATGAAACGATCACTTAAAATAACATTTGAAATAAATCTAATTTGTATCTTAAAACTAAGATCGAACTAAAACCCACGAGTATGATATGTTCATATTTGCACAAGTACCTTTCAAATTACACTCATTTCGCTGTCAACTCACTCACTGCAATGGAACTACGACACATTTCACTGATCCTATCCTGATTTCACTAACACTTCAAAAACATTTCACTTTTCAAATACTATGCACTGTCACTATAAACTATAAAGCTTCCCTGACAGGAACACGTTTCACTGACACGACATACTTCTTCACTGATACAACACACTTCACTGACACAACATAATTCTTCACTGATACAACACTTCAATAACAACATATCATTTACACCCTTTAAATACTGTGTATAATTACCGTCTATTAGTAAGGTCCTTAAGCCTATTTTTAAATACATTTTTGGTTGTTGGTAAAGCCTTTAGTAAGTCTGCAGGTAAAGCATTCCAGTCTCTGATAGTACGATTGAGAAAAGAAAACTTTCCAGTGTCCGTCCTCTGCCTTCTTTCCCTCAATTTATATGAGTGGTCGTTCCTTGAAGAGTAATTTGGCGGCTGCAACCTATTTTTTATTTCTCTCCAGGCAGGCTCACCTCTGTATGTTTTGAACATTGCGCATAATCGAATTCGCGTTCTCCTGTCCGTGAGTGTGTCCCATTTTAATGGTGAATTTTTCCGACAACACTTAAGAGCCCGTTTTTGAATCTTTTCCAGTGTCTTAATATGTTGTAATCTGTAAGGATCCCAACATGCAGCACCATATCCCATTACTGGACGTACTAGTGATAATGAAAACAAAATAATAATATAATAATAATAATAATAATAATAATAATAATAATAACTATTATTTATTATTAATTGTAATTTATTATCAATTGTATTCAATATTAAATGTCATTATTGATTGTAATTAGTTACCACTGCCACCGGGTGTTCACCCATTTGCACTCTGAATACATACATACATATATAGGGTAAACTAGGGTCTGTTGGACAGTCTGGCATGTTGGACACTCCTACTTTAACGTGTTACCACGCCACTTGTGGGCACCACATTCAGCTAGAAGTCAATGATGGAAGTGGCCACGAGTGTCCAACATGCCCGATTGTCCAACAGACCCTAGTTTACCCTACATACATATATACACACATACATACATACATACATATATAGGGTAAACTAGGGTCTGTTGGACAGTCGGGCATGTTGGACACACTGTACTTTAACGTGTTACCACGCCACTTGTGGGCACCACATTCAGCTAGAAGCCAATGACGGAAGTAGCCACGAGTGTCCAACATGCCCGATTGTCCAACAGACCCTAGTTTACCCTACATACACACATACATACATATATATATATAGGGTAAACTAGGGTCTGTTGGACAGTCGGGCATGTTGGACACTCTGTACTTTAACGTGTTACCACGCCACTTGTGGGCACCACATTCAGCTAGAAGTCAATGACGGAAGTAGCCACGAGTGTCCAGCATGCCCGATTGTCCAACAGACCCTAGTTTACCCTACATACATACATACATACATACATACATACATACATACATACATACATACATACATACATACATACATACATACATACATACATACATACATACATACATACATACATACATACATTTCACAAAAGTAGGAGGAGTAGGACAAGTGGAATAGAAATTTCGCCCTTCACCCCCTTTTCAGTGGACGTTTGCGAGGGTTTTTAACACTATATTTTGATGACATTTTCCTCAGCAATAGTCAGTGCACAACTGATGGAACTCATGTTTACTAAACGCAAAGAGCTAGGAGTTAGGGAATGAAGAGTGATCTGCTTATTTCTTATTTTAGGGGCTGTTTTGTAACACGCAAAATGCAGACGTCTGCTTTAAAGGTCTTCTCGCACTGTTGGTGCCAGGAGTCGAAAAGCGGACCCAGTAAACGAGGTCTGAACGTGATTAAACTCAGCGGTGTGAAATGAAGCGCCTTCATTTATTTTGATGACACAGGCATAATGGGAGGTTGTAAAGCGATGCGTGAGAGGCCCTCGAAACCGTGTCACTTGCCAGCGGCGTGCTATCAGCCTCTCTCCACGCACTCTACGCGTGTCCAAAGATTTTTAGACACTCAGTACCTTCATGAGATGACAGTTTTCAAGAAATAATCCTGGAAACGATTCCGGACAAATAAGACAGTAAATCTGTTACGTGGAAATACTTTCATTTGTTCTGCATCATGGCCATATTAAAATTTATTTTAAAATACCTTCTATAATATAAGGAGTGCTGATATTTTTTCGATAATTTAATTCAGCGTAACGAATATAATTATCTCACGACAATATACACGAGTTTAGAAGCTCAATTAAATGATCCCAGAGAAAATATCAAGCACGAATTGTATTCAGTGAGATAGGCCTAATTCCGATGCGAGAAAGATGCCATTTTGATTGAAATTTTTATAATACAGTCATGATATCAATGTTCATGGCAGTGACTTACCTCTTTCATCTTCGTAAAACAAACAGATTTTATTACCTTTATTGCAAGGAGAACAACGCGGATATCTGAACTGTAATTTATTTAAAAACAACTGAACATTTCAGGTTATAGCAACACTAGTGGCTTGTGCAGCAAGCTAAGTTCGTTAGACGTTCAAATAAACATTTTTCAGATTTATTTTCAATGAAGAATACTTGTCTTTTTGATAGTTATTTTCTTCCATAATAATGAAACATACCCCCTCTGAATGGATTTTTTTAGGCCAAATACTTTTTTATGAACCTACCCAAATTCAGTTTTTGAGTTTCAACGCGAAAACGCAAGTATCAATATCAGGACGATAGCAGTAGCTATTTCAGGTCATTGTGGATTGTAGGCAAAGGTTAAAAAAATATCAGGTTTGCTAAGTTTTCGAACAATAGCATTTTCGTATAGCTGCTGCATGTAGAACTTGAAATGTAGAGCGTAAAATCATTTTATCCTACTAAGAGATCTTGCTGAAATGATCTGGAGGCTACAAAATTTTCTAGGCCTCTTATTTTATCAGTTATCTGTAATTTTTGCACTCTCTCGAGCCAATACTGAAGACAATGACACATATCAATATCTACACTACACCGCCATTAAGTAGCCTATATGAAAAAGACCCAACCCCACTGGGTTAATAAATATAAAAATATTTGATTTTTAATAAGAATATTATTATCTTACTTAAGTTTTGTAGTTATATATAGCAGCCACTCAGTAAATTATAGAAATGGAAATCTAAATTAAGATATTCTCTACATTTACTTACATAACCTCAAAACGTTTCACTTTCATGTCATCAATATAGCATCAATATTATGTGCAATTAATGAAAAATAGACGCATCATGATATTAACTATAATAATATTTAATTTCTAATGGTAATAATGTCATCAAACCACCTCAAGTTTCGTAGATTTGAATATCCAATACACAGCTGTACTCAGATAAATATACACTGCAGAATCAGTTTTTAATAACAAATTGAATTGAGCTCTAAATATGTCGGCAATCCTGCAGGTCATGGCCTTCGTGTAATAGCCTATTGTTTATTATAGTGTGTGTTTTGTTCTCAAATTCAATCAAGTCGGCCGTGATTCAATAACATTAGTTATCAAAACTGACAACAGATGGATTTTGGAAAATAGGAAAATGATGTAGGAAAATTGACATTTCACTGAAAACTACTACTTTTCTGAAAAACTTTGGGTTCCAAGCTTCAAAATGAGGGGCCATTTATTAAAATCCGTTCAGCCGTTTTCCCGTAATTTCCATTACCAGTTCAAATTATATATATAGATAATGAACCGCCATTAATCAATAGCAGAATGCATGTTTTCTCTACGTAATTAAATGAACCAGAGATGGTAGGAATAAAACAAATGAATTATAGAAGAAAACTAAACATTTGAGGTTATACACACATGCATGAGTACAGTTTTTTAACACTAAACTTAAGGTTACAGGCCTAATAATTTTATTAACTCTTTTACCATCAACTTTTATTTGTAATAATTAATGATACAATTTTATTGTTATAATTAATAACTGTTCCATGTTCAGAGTTAGATATTAGCGTTTGATTGTTGATATTTTCTTGGAGTGAATATGCATGTGTACAGGGTTACTATCGAAGCAGAGATGTTGGTAAAAAAAATGAATGTCAGGTAAACAAATGAACGTAAGAGAAAAAAAATTATGCCTTATTAATTTTATTTTAGAGCACCATGCTCTGTACTATCAGTATAATCAGATTCTCATGGGTCAATCGAGTGTCTATGAGCTGGTTGATTGGCTTTATGGAATTATCAATAAAATTTTATATTTTCTCAGTTACTTTTCCTTTCTTTATGTCATCTTTCTCTTTTATCTCCCTTCATATTTCTTCTCCGATCCATTCTTCACTATTCCGCTCTCATTTCTTCTATAGCTGACATTTTTCGTCGTCTATTCTCTTTCCCTTCTCTATTTTCTCGTATCTCCTGTCTTAGTCCCTCCACTTCTTTCCTCCCACATAACTTACACCACCTTCCCTCATTTTCAAATTCTCTCTTACTTCTCAACACCTGATATCTCTCCTCTCTTATTCTGCCCACCTAATATATGACCTATATCACCTCCTATTCATCCCGCGCCGTGGTGTCGTGATCTAAGTCATCCTGCCTAGGACTCGCGTTATGGAATGCGCGCTGGTTCGAGTTCGCGTGAAGGCCAGTGTGTGGGATCGGTGCCCAACTAGCATCGTGATGAATTTGGAGAGCTATGACAGGTAGCGAAATCGGTTACAAAATCCAGCTACAATGACTGGGGGCATCTTCGTGCTAACCACAAGATACCACAAATCTTGTTGGATGATCGTCCACCTCTGTTTCGGCATGTGGACGTGATCCAGCAGCGGGCTGGTCGGTCTGTGTTCTTAGTGGGCTCTAGCCCTGCGGATTATTAATATTATTATTGTCATCACTTATTATGTCATCTATATCAACTCCTAGTTTCTCGTTTTTTCATCATAACTTATTTTTTCGTCTGTTTCACCTCTTATTCTGGGTCTGTACCACCTCCTATTCTATTGTCTTTCATTCATTTACTGTTCTACCGAAGGGCAGGTCTTTCACTGCAAACCCAGCTTTCTCCAATCTTTTACTATTTTCTGCCTTCCTCTTCGTTTCCTCATATGGTCCATATATCTTAGTGTCGACTACCATCTGATACCTTCTTCTGCCTCAAACTCTTCTCCCGTTCACCATTCCTTCCAGTGCATCCTTCAGAAGGTGGTTTCTTCTCAGTCAGTGACCCAACCAATTCCTCTTTCTCTTTCTGATCAGTTTCAGCATCATTCTTTCTTCACACACTCTTTCCAACACAACTTCATTTCTTATTCTGTCTGTCCATTTCACACGTTCCATTCTTCTCCATATCCACATTTCAAATGCTTCTATTCGCTTTTCTTCACTTCGTCATAATGTCCACGTTTCCCATACAATGCCACACTCCAAAGAAAGCATTTCACTAGTCTCATCCTTAGTTCTTTTTCCAGAGGTCCTCAGAAAATGCTCCTTTTTCTATTAAAAGCTTCCTTGGCCATTGCTATCCTTTTGACTTCTTGGCATTTATAACCTCCTATTCAAATGCAATAGGAAGGACTGGAGAATGCTGGGTTTGCAGTGAAAGACCTGTCCTTGGGCAGAACTCTATGAAGGAATGAATTCAGACGTATAAGACCTCACGTTATTTCTTCTGCATTCTTTATTTCCTCTCTTTTTTGAAGTCTTACTCTTTCTTCTCTCTCACACCTTATCCTCTCTCGTCTATAACTTGCCATTCTCTCAGATCTCTCGTCCTTTCTTATCACCTCTTATAATTCTAATCTCTTCTTCAGTCTCCTACATTGTATTATTATGATGTACTGAAGTACAGAAATTCTGCGTCATCATATGATGAAGGACGGATGGAACGGACAAAAATTCTCTCCGGCACCGGGATTTGAACCCGGGATTTCAGCTCTACGTGCTGACGCTTTATCCACTAAGCCACACCAGATTCCATTCCGATGCCGGATTGAATCCTCTCAGTTTAAGTTCCACCTTTTGGGTTCCCTCTAGTGGTCAACCCTCATGCACTGCGTCATAGATGTATGACAGTGGCACAATGTCCAACACATTAATGTGCAGAGGTGCACTCATTACGAGTGACTGAGTGGCCGCGATCCGACGGGATGGAACCTAAGAAGTGGAATTTAAACTTGGTGTAGCTTAGTGGATAAAGCATCAGTACGTAGAGCTGAAAACCCGGGTTCAAATCCCGGCGCCGGAGAGAATTTTTCTCCGTTCCATTACACTTTCATCGTATGATGACGCAGAATATCTGTATGGAAATATCATATGTACTTCGGTACATTAATAAAATATATATGATATGCGTAAATCACTTCGTGATTTAAGACGGCCCTTATTCCGTCGGATCCCGGCCAACTAGTTACTCATGACGAGTACACCTCAGCACATGTGTGGACTTCGGTCCTACGCTCTTAGACATCTATGACATAGTGCAGAGGGCAGCCACTAGAGGGAACCCAAGTGTTGGAACTTAAACTGAGACGATTCTGTCCGACGCCTGGATGGGTATCCGGTGTGGCTTAGTGGATAAAGCATCAGCACGTAGAGCTGAAAACCCGGGTTAAAATCCCGGCGCCGGAGAGAATTTTTCTCCGTTCCATTACTCTTTCATCGTATGATGACGCAGAATATCTGCATGGAAATAGCATATGTACTTCGGTACATTAAAATAATATATATGATATGCGTAAATCACTTCGCGATTTAAGACGGCGCTTATTCCGTCGGATCCCGGCCAACTAGTCACTCATAACGAGTGCACCTCAGCACATGTGTGGACTTCGGTCCTACGTTCATAGACATCTATGACGTAGTGCAGAGGGCGGCCACTAGAGGGAACGCAAGAGTTGGAACTTAAACTGAGACGATTCTGTCCGACGCCGGGATGGGTATCCGGTGTGGCTTAGTGGATAAAGCATCAGCACGTAGAGGTGAAAACCCGGGTTCAAATCCCGGTGCCGGAGAGAATTTTTCTCCGTTCCATTACTCTTTCATCGTTAAACCGAGAGGATTCAATTCGGGATCGGAATGGGAATCCGGTGTGGCTTAGTGGATAGAGCGTCAGCACGTAGAGCTGAAAACCCGGGTTTAAATCCCGCTGCCGGAGAGAATTTCTCTTCTTTCCACCCATCCTTCATCCTTCATCTCCTATATTGTATTTGCTGCCTTCTTTCTTTTCTACAATTCACTTCTTCTTGCATTTCAACTTGTGAAATCTAAGATAGGATGGCAAGAACAGGAATTCTGACCTACTGTACTCTAACCACGAGAAAGTCTCCAGGGAATGAAGGGAAGCGGGGTAATGCTGTGAATGAATGTTGATGTCATAAGATGTCATAAGGTCACACACGTGGGTACTCATATCTCTATTGGTTATGTCTCAAAACACAAACCATAACACATTTTTATACTACCTTAGTTACAAAATTAGATCACTGTTAATCTCTTGGGGTGGTATTCATAGACATTTCGCTAGCCCGGTCTACGAGCGTGCTAAACAGGATTCATATCATATCACATCGCTGACACTGGTTTATGAATACGAAAAACCTTAGTTCGCTGATCATCCACCGAAAGCCCGCGCTAAGAATGTCTATGAATACGGCCCTATGTCTTTTAATACCTCCATACAGGAAATAACATATGGAGGCGAGCGCATGATTTTTAAACTGACGTTATAACTCTAATATTATCTATCTGATTCGCTCCAATAGATGACGCAATAGTAAGCACATTCCTTTCACGGTTTATCTCCTGGTTGGAGAAAAGTAGGCTACTAATGACAACGGAATGCAGAGGATCAACAAAGGGCATGCGATGAAAAATAGAACGGATGACAAAGGAAGCTGATGAAGAAGCTTGCAGACATACAGTAGTGATACGATATAAATGTGAATAATGGGGAACCTGGCAGCGTCGCCTGTTTGGGACGGACGACCGAGTTTTAACTAATGGCAGGCACAGGGGCTTGAAGTGTTGACACGGAGGCATGGAGGACACATCAACTCCTCTTTTTTCTGCTCCTTGTTTGTCTTCTCTCATGTCACCAGCTGAACAATAGCCAGTCCGGTCACTCAAGACGGAAGCTACAATTCTCTAGTCCGCAGGCTTGACTTCCATTCTTTTTTACCGAGAAGTTCCTTTTCTTCTTTGCTTTACCTTGGCCATTACGGCGTCTGCCGGAATCTCTTAGTGGGCGCTAATGGAACTCTGCCCTCTCCACTCACAGTGCAGACGGGGGGAAATGGACAGCCGGCACAATTGCCTCTCTAGCTCCTTTGATTGGCCTCCGGGCACAGAATCAAGGGTTCAAAGAGAGTGAGCAGGAATGTGTCTAGAACAGTTGAGGGAGGAATTTCTCTAGGACTGGAACAAAGACTTTCTAGAGCTCAACCTTTAGTCACCTACATGAGCATCAATTTTTTAAATAAGTAATTTCAGTAAATAAACTTAACAACATTTTTGATATTGTATGTATTTATTCACACTGCAATGGGTATATACCCGGTGGCAGTGGTAACTAATATTTAGGGAACGGAATTTGGAGTAGTAAAAGCTAGTATTGGTATCTACACAACCATTTGTTTACAACCCTTTATACCAAGTCCTCCCCTCCATGACATACTCGCAGATCCCTGCACGTCAACAACAGGTGAACGGGGCAGTTGTCGCATAAGAAATTCAACATGCAGGTTTGCAGTTCAGAGTAGTGAAGTGCAGGTACAATGCCGAAAGTGAAACCAACTAACAATACAAAATTGAAAAATATATTTGTAAAAGCTCCAGATCGAGTATTAAAATTCAGGAAACAATTCCCTAAATTGTCGCTTCCCACAAGTCCAGTCCTTAAGAGCTGGGGGTCATGGTTAGAAGCTTGCAATTATTACGCACATCACCTCCAATCTGTGAAGAAAGTGGTCCAGTCTTTAGATTCCCGATGATGCCGCTGCGACGATTCAAATACGCCAGGAACTGCTAAATGATAGAACAATCGAGAAAGAAGTCACGGATATTAAGTAAAATTTTGGATATTTACCGGATGCCATTATTCAATTAGGAAAGTCAGGAGTAGAACTAGTTGAGCAAATAAATATTATGAGGACTATTGTAAATAAACTGAGTGCAGTAGAAGGTGAAGTAGGAAAACGTGTTGGTGAAAAAATGAACAGGGTTTTGATTAAAAATGATGGGTACGGTATTCTTAGTCGAATTTCAGATGTACTAACAAAGACGTGTTCCAATGACGTCATTCAACATGTGAATTTAGTTGACGTATCTTGTTTCAAGTACTCTACAATTGTCTCTGCAGATGCAGAGCGGAGTTTTTCCATGTTAAAAAATTTCCTTCCTTTCAACAGAGCAAAATTGTATTTTGAAAATTTGAAAATAATATTTACAATTTATTATAACAAGACATGGCAGGAATAATTGTTTCATGAACAAAACATAGCATTAATTGAAAATGTAATTTCGTTTGGTTCTACATTTTGTTCAACATTTAATGATACTGTATTAGGCAATGTTGTAAATATTGTAGTATATTGGATATATTGTAAATACTGTAGTATACGTTGTATAGGTTACATATTATCATATTTCATAATATTGTAAATAAAGGTTTTAATTTAACACGCTCCTGACAGAAAAACATATATATTCAAAGGCGAGTTCCATACAGAAGACAACTGTCTATCAACCATCAATATGTCCACTGACACGCGAGGATGCAGAGGTTGATATTTAACTATGTATATTTGTAATGTTGTTTATTGGTGTCTTATGCGTTACCAAGAAAAGCACATGTAGTTAAAAAAGAAATGCAGATTATGTATGTAGGTCATTATAAATCATTAAACTATAACAATTGTTTATTCTGCAATACGTTCACAGCACGTTGCGTGTAAGTTTCTATGAAGTGTCCTGTACCCGTAGATGCTCTGAGACGCAGCTCGCTTGGCAGTCACTGAGCTACGAATATCTATACTACGTTTCACCATTCTTTATAATACTCCAAATCCCTTTCCCTGCTAATTACACTCAATAATGACAATAATGACCATCATCATCACCATCTTCATCATGGCATAAGCCTTGTGGCTCGTTCCGTCTTCAAGAAAACTGATCCGACCATCTCATCCGTGGCCTGCCGACATTTCTTCTACCTACAGGTTTATACTTATTTATTATTTGTGGTATACGATCTTCATCCATTCTTTGTATATGATCTTGCCATCTTCGTCTGTATTCAATAATTGTTTCATTTAGACTCTGAATTTCCAATTCTTTTCTAATATCTTCATTTCTCTTTTTGTCTGAATCTATAACCTGCCACCTGTCTCAAAAATTTCATCTCAGCAGCCTCTATTTTCTTCTGCTGTGAGACAGTCAAGACCCAACTTTCACACCCATAAAGCAAGGTTGGGATCGCCATTACTTTGTAAAGTTTTAACACTGTTGCTCTATTACAATTTTTAAAAGTTCTTTTTATTGTACCACATAGTGTTTGGAATTTGTTTAATTTATTTTGCACATCTCTATTGCCGGTATATGACACTATGTAACCAAGATAATTAAAATCACTTTGTTGTTGGATGGGCTTATTATTTATGCAAATTTTTGCTCTTAACAGATCTCTTCCTCTAAGAGCCATTATTTTCGTTTTTTCATATGAGATTTGAAGATTATATTCACTTGTAATACTATTTAATTCATGTATGGCTCTTTGTAAATTATCTTCCGAATCTGCAATTAAGATCTGGTCGTCAGCAAACAACAGTGTATCAATGTTTCTCCCTTTTATTTTAAAATGTGTTTTAAGCATAGTCTGCCATCGTACAACTGCGTCATTAATATATATATTAAATAGGGTAGGCGATAATGGACACCCCTGTCGTACTCCTAAATTAATCTCTAATAAATTATCCTCTTCTATGGATTTCTCCAATTTAAACTTTGTATTTGTATACATACTTTGCATTACTCTTATAAGATGTTGAGGAAAACCATTTTTAATCATTATTTCCCATAGCAAATTTTTTTTAACTTTATCAAAAGATTTTACATAATTTATAAAAGCTATTAGAGTTGGTAGGTTATATTCTCGTCGTTTCTCCATAAGTTGTGTTATCGTGAAGATACAGTCATTGCAGGAACGCCCTTTTCTAAATCCTATAATAAACTTGTTAATTAAAAATACACTTAATAATAATACCAATAATTAATACAAATAATTAATACTAACAATAATTTATAATAATAATAATAATAATAATAATAGGCAATATCCTAAATTAAATGAAGCACGATCACTTAAAATAACATTTAAAATAAATCTAATTTGTATCTTAAATCTAAGTTCGAACTAAAACCCACGAGTATGATATGTTCATATCTGCACAAGTACCTTTCCACATTACACTCATTTCGCTGTCAACTCACTCACTGCACTGGAATTACGACACATTTCACTGATTCTATCCTGATTTCACTAACACTTCAAAAACATTTCACTGTTCAAATACTTTGCACTGCCACTATAAACTATAAAGCTTCACTGACAGGAACACGTTTCACTGACACAACACACTTCACTGACACAACATAATTCTTCACTGATACAACACTTCAATAACAAAATATCATTTACATCCTTTACATACTGTGTATAATTATCGTCTATTAGTAAAGTCCTTAAGCCTATTTTTAAATACGTTTTTGGTTGTTGGTAAAGCCTTTAGTAAGTCTGCAGGTAAAGCATTCCAGTCCCTGATAGTACGATTGAGAAAAGAAAACTTTCCAGTGTCCGTCCTCTGTCTTCTTTCCCTCAATTTATATGAGTGGTCGTTCCTTGAAGAGTAATTTGGTGGCTGCAACCTATTTTTTATTTCTCTCTAGGCAGGCTCACCTCTGTATGTTTTGAACAGTGCGCATAATCGAATTCGCGTTCTCCTGTTCGTGAGTGTGTCCCATTTTAATGGTGAATTTTTCCGACAACACTTGAACACTTGTTAACTGGGACTGTTTCGTTTTCGTTGTTGGTAACTCTATAGCATCTATTACATGCTTTATGGTTGTACTCTCAGATGGAGTTACTTGTCAACAATGTGACGCTGAAACGTGTTCAGGTTACTGCCCAGCGACAGCCCTGATTTATTTTTATATATGTGATGATTAATTAATATTAACCCGGTACACTCACATTCACACAAATTTCCAGACTCCAGACACCCAAAGAATTCTTCCTCTTCAATGAAAATTCACCGAGAGCCGAGCCCGGGAATCGAACCCGTCACTTCTTGATCTGGAAACCAGCATGCTGACCAACAGACCACGGAGGCAGTCCGGAACTGTTAAATAAAAAAGCTAACTCGGACTGGAGCCAGGAATTGCTGTTATTTAATAGTTGTATAGAGTAGATCGGGGGAAGATGCCTCACATTTTCTATGAATGAAAATCTAAGATACTGTTAATTTAGTTTTGAATTTCATATTATTGAAATATCAAAGTCTGGAAGGTATTTTGAAACTATATTTGTGGTAGAAAACAGAAAACATTAATTACCTTCCTTATACAGTATATACAGGTTTTCTTCTTACCTGCACTGTAGGCATCTTTCCCCGATAGTCGGGTAAGATGGCAAATGCAATTAACACATTTACTGATATATGTATTTTACCTGAACTTGGTTTGATACATCTATATAACAGAATTGACTTAAATCTTAACCAACTTTTGTCTTGTGGCAGATGATTCACAATTGTTTCTTCCCAGCTATAAACTATAGAAGGCTATGGAGGAAAGTTTTCGATGTGGGTCTCTGGCGTTTCGTCAACCCACGTGAGTTGTGTGGATATAAAGGGAAGAATTGAGACGGTGTCGGGTAGAGTTCCCGGGTAGCTCAGTTGGCAGAGCGCTGGTACGTTCAACCAGAGGTCCCGGGATCGATACCCGGCCCCGGAACAATTTTTCCCTTGAAATTATTCAAATCTGCTTACAGGGAGCTTTACCTGAAAGACTAGATTTGCATAATATATACGTCACTGTGTACGTTAACAGAAAACCACAATTCCAAGTCACACAGAGATTGTGTGCACTCGATGTGGGTCTCTGGCGTTTCGTCAGCCCACGCTAGTTGTGTGGATATAAAGGGAAGAATTGAGACGGTGTCGGGTAGAGTTCCCGGGTAGCTCAGTTGGCAGAGCGCTGGTACGTTCAACCAGAGGTCCCGGGATCGATACCCGGTCCCGGAACAATTTTTCCCTTGAAATTATTCAAAGTTTTCGAAAATCTAAAACAGGCTAGGTGCAAAGAAAGCTCAAAGAAACTACCGACAGGAAATCTAGCATAATTGTAAACCTTGAAACGAGATAACGCATTATAAAAACATTGAACTTATTACAATCCTTTTTGAAAATTACATTCCGCCACTGATCGGCCAGAGAATGTAAATAACTCTGCGTGGAAGTAGATCATCCCCAATGGGAGTGGAGTGAGGCTGACGTCATACTTCCCCTACTTCCCCTATAGTGATCTTAGTGTTGAATTGTCATTGAGGCTTCAGCGTGTTCATAATGCTTGTGTTCGTTTCATTTTTAACAGCCGTCGCTATGATCATGTCTCCGAGTATTTCTTTCAATTATCTTGGCTTCGTTTACGGGAGAGACGTTCAGTTCATTCACTCTGTTTGCTGTATCAGATTTTAAATAATTCCACACCTATTTACCTAGTTCCTCGCTTCACACTTTTAGCATCCCACCACAACCGTGATACACGTTCACAGCATAACCATGTTCTATCAATTCCATTCCATTAAACATCTCTCTACTCTGCTTCCTTCACAATACACACAGCCTGTTCCTGGAATTCCTTGTCACAGGAAATCAGGAGCACTCGGAGTCCAAAATCTTTTAAGTACACTCTACTTAGAAATGTCTTTAATGAACAGAACTAGACTCTTGCGGTAGTTTCTAAATAGTCTTAAATGACCAAGTTATTTTTTTCTCCTCTTTCTTCTTCTTTTTTTTCTCTTTTCTTTTTTTTATTATCTTCATATATTACTTAATCATTTGTGTTTGTATGCCATTTAGTAGGACTTTGCTAATCAACATTTATGTCTTGTCACCCATATGTATTCTCCAATTACTATATTAACTGAATAATATATCTCAAGTAAATTAATCGTCCAATTTGTCACGGGCATTTTAGGTCTTATAAATTGTGTGTGTGTGTGTGTGTGTGTGTGTGTGTGTGTGTGTGGGTGTGTGTGTGTGTGTGTGTGTATTCCCCTTATGTTATGTAACTGATTTTGATTATGTGTAATTTTCTACTTTATTTTATATATTATGTAACTGAACTTGACCATTAGTAATTTTATATTATGTAACTGATCTTGTCTATTGTAATTTCCTACTATATTTTATGTAATTTCTAAGGTATTTTCTTTTGTGTTGTTTTTTAATCAAATTTGTATCTCATGTATATTATTGAAACCTGGTTGAGTGGAAGAGAAGGCCTCATGGCCTTAACTCTGCCAGGCAAAATAAACCTACTACTACTATACTACTACTACTACTATAACTACTACTATACTACTACTACTATACTACTACTATACTACTACTACACTACTACTACTATACTACTACTACACTACTACTACTATACTACTACTACTACTACTATACTACTACTAACTACCACTACTACCTACCACTAACCACCACCACCACTACTACTACTACTACTACTACTACTATACTACTATACTACTATACTACTACTATACTACTACTACACTACTACTACTATACTACTACTACACTACTACTACTACACTACTACTACTATACTACTACTACTACTATACTACTACTAACTACCACTACTACCTACCACTAACCACCACCACTACTACTACTACTACTACTATACTACTATACTACTACTACTATACTACTACTATACTACTACTACTATGCTACTACTATACTACTACTACTATGCTACTACTACTACCACTACTACTATACTACTACTACCACTACTAGCTACCACTAACCAACACCACCACCACCACCACTACTACTACTACTACTACTATACTACTACTACTACTACTACTACTACTACTATAACTACTACTATACTACTACTACTATACTACTACTACACTACTACTACTATACTACTACTACACTACTACTACTATACTACTACTACTACTATACTACTACTAACTACCACTACTACCTACCACTAACCACCACCACCACTACTACTACTACTACTATACTACTATACTACTACTACTATACTACTACTACTATACTACTATACTACTACTACTATGCTACTACTACCACTACTACTATACTACTACTACCACTACTAGCTACCACTAACCAACACCACCACCACCACCACTACTACTACTACTACTATACTACTACTACTACTACTACCACTACTAGCTACCACTAACCACCACCACTACTACTACTACTACTACTACTACTATACTACTACTAACTACCACTACTAACTACCACTAACCACCACCACCACTACTACTACTACTACTATACTACTACTACTATTACTACTACCACTACCAGCTACCACTAACCACCACCACTACTACTACTACTACTACTACTACTACTACTACTACTACTACTACTACTACTACTACTACTACTTACGAGTTCGGCAGGCCTGGGGTAGACTGATGTGAAATTTCAATTTTCTAAGCTATTCTAGATCTCTGAGATTTTGCACAATTGTCCTGCTACATATAAATAGTCTCTGTATTTATCCCTAATGCTGGAACATAGATTACGCCCTTGACCCGGAGCCTGCGAAATGGGGATGTTCGCGAAATATTGTGGAACATATTAATACGAATAGCACGCCTGTGCCTCTGTATGTATGCAGACCGCAAAACTTCCGGACGGCATGGACGCACGTGCGCTACGCGCTGGTCACGTTCTACGGCTCTGCGACGTGTGGCTGCAAAGAATACAGTTCCACGGCCCCCTGCAACATTCTACTCCACCCCAGCAGGAGGCAGCGGAATCTTCAGTGGATCAACAGCTGCAGTTTTTGTAATACATTGAGGAAGAAGATATAGCCTAAATTTCCTGACGCCTATATACACAAATTTTTTACTTTCTCATTGCATAAAATCAATATATATATATATATATATATATATATATATAATTTGAACTGGTAATGGAAATTACGAGAAAACGGCTGAACGGATTTTAATAAATGACCCCTCATTTTGAAGCTTAAAACTCAAAGTTTTTCACAAAAATAGTAGTTTTCAGTGAAATGTCAATTTTTCAACATAATTATCCTATTTCCCAAAATCCATCTGTCGTCAGTTTTGAGAACTAGATAATTGCATTTCAGAATAAAACAAAACACACACTACAGTAAACAATACTACACGAAGGCCATGATCTGCAATAGTGCTGACATATTTAGAGCTCAAATTAAATTGGTTATTGAAAACTTAACTTACTAAAAATAATTTACAGGTTCGATTCTGTGGTGTGTAATTTTCTGGGTACAGCTGTGTATTGGATGTTAAAAGCTACAAAACTTGAGGTGGTTTAATGACATTATTACCATTAGAAATTAAATACTGTATTTTTCTAGTTAATGCCATGATGTGACTATTTTTAATTAATTATACATATTAATGCTATATTGATGATATGAAAGTGAAACGTTTTGGGGTTATATAAGTAGATGTAGAGAATAACTTAAATTAGATTTTGATTTCTATATTTTACTGAGTGGCGGCTATATAGTATATATAGTATATGTTACTGAAAGCTATAAAACTTACATAAGATAATAATATTATTAAAAATCAAATATTTTTATAGTTATTAATCAAGTGGGGTTGGGTCTTTTTCATATATTTAATGGCGGTGTGGTGTAGATATTTATATGCGTGGCTCGAGAGAGAGTGTCTTTCATTAGTATGGAAGCAAATAACTTTCAGAATATCTGGTATGCTTCATTGAAAATAAATCTGAAAAATGTTTATTTGAACGTCTAATGACCTTAGTTTGCAACATTTGCTGCACAAGCCACTAGTATAAATAGAAAGTATTCTAATGCGGAGAATTTCGCCTTCGAGACTTCCGAGATAATATCACCCTTTCTCAGCACCACTAATACACAAACATTCATAATCTAGCGACAATTTATTGAGGAATTATGCATATGAAGTACGTAACAACTTAATAGAATTAACGTATGTATTTATTCACACTGCAAATGGGCAAATACACGGTGGCAGTGGTAACTAATTACACTCAATAATGACAATTAATAATAAACACAACTAATAAAAACAATAATAATTAATAATTATGATTAATAATAATAATAATAATAACAATAACAAGGAGCATCCTAAATTAAATGAAGCACGATCACTTAAAACAACATTTAAAGTAAATCTAATTTGTATCTTAACCCTAAGTTCATACCTGCACAAGTACCTTTCGGCACTACACTTATTTCGCTATCAACTCCCTCACTGCACCGATTCTATCCTGATTTCACTAATACTTCAAAACCATTTCACTGTTCAAATACTTTGCACAGCCACTATGAACTATAGAACTTCACTGACACAAACACACTTCACTTACACAATAGACTTCACTGACACTACACACTTCACACTTCACACTTCACTGACAATACACACTTCTTCACTGATACAACACTTCAAATAATAAATATCAATTACACCCTTTAAATAGTGTGTATAATATACTACCGTCTATTAGTAAAGTCCTTAAGCCTATTTTTAAATACATTTTTAGTTATTGGTAAAGCCTTTAGTAATGGAGAATGGATTGGTATGAACTGATGGGGACCTTAAGAAAATGTGTGTGGATTGGAAAGACAGAAGACTGCTCAATAATCTTTATATGAAACGAGTTAAAGTCAGGATAGGAGAAGAAATGTCAGAAGGAAGTGACATAGGGAGAGGAGTACGACAAGGATGCCATTTATCACCTACACTGTTCAACTTTTACTTGGAGAATTTAGTGAAGAACTGTTTTCAGAACATGGGAGGAGTGATAGTAGGAGGAAGAATAAAGTGCATAAGATTTATTGATGATATGGCGTTGTTAGCAGAAGAGAAGATGATACTAAAGGATATGCTACTGGAGCTAAATGACATCTGTGAGCAGTATGGGATGAAGATAAATGCTAATAAGACGAAGACCATAGTCACAGAAAGAAAAATACATAGGATAAACTTTCGAATTCTAAATGAGGCAGTAGAGCAAGTGGACAGCTTCAAATACTTGGGGTGTACTATAAGCAGTAACATGAGCTGCTGCCAGGAAGTCAAAGGGAGGATAGGAATGGCCAAGGAAGCTTTTAATAGAAAAAGGAGCATCTTCTGCAGAGCTCTGGAGAAAGGATTAAGGAAGAGACTAGTAAAGTGCTTTGTATGGAGTGTGGCATTGTATGGGGGCAGAAACATGGATATTATGACGAAGTGAAGAGAAGCGACTAGAAGCATTTGAAATGTGGAAATGGAGAAGAATGGAACGTGTGAAGTGGACAGACAGAATAAGAAATGAAGCTGTGTTTGAAAGATTGGGTGAAGAAAGGAAGATACTAAAAATGGTCAGGAAGAGGAAAAGAAATGGGTTAGGTCACTGGCTGAGAAGAAACTGTCTACTGAAGGATGCACTGGAAGGAATGATGAACGGGAGAAGAGTTCGGGGTGGAAGAAGATATCAGGTGATAGACGACATTAAGCTATATGGATCATATGAGGAGACTAAGAGGAAAGCAAAAATAGGAAAGATTGGAGAATGTGAAAGTGACCATGCTTCTTCAATTACTCACTTACTTACTGGCTTTTACTGGAGGTTCATTGCCGCCCTCATATAAGCCCGCTATCGGTCCCTATCATGTGCAAGATTAATCCAGTCTCTATCATTATATTTCATCTCCCTCAAATCCATTTTAATATTATCCTCCCATCTACGTCTCGGCCTCCCCAAAGGTCTTATTCCCCCAGCCTCCCAACTAACACAACTAACTGATTTTATTGTAATTGTAAATTTAATTCTAATTGTAATATTATTTGTAATTGTAATTGTAAATTTAATACTAATTGTAATTTTATTGTTGATATTGTAGTTGGAATCTCCTGGTAGAGGGGCAGAGAAGGCCTGACGGCCTTATCTCTACCAGGTTAAATAAATAAATACTAATACTAATACTAACACTCTATATGCATTTCTGGATTAGCCCAAACGTGCTACATGCCCTGCCCATCTCAAACGTCTGGATTTAATGTTCCTAACTATGTCAGGTGAAGAATACAATGCGTGCAGTTCTGCGTTGTGTAACTTTCTCCATTCTCCTGTAACTTCATCCCTCTTATCCCCAAATATTTTCCTAATTACCTTGTTGTTAAACATTTTTAATTTCTGTTCTTCTTTCAAAGTGAGAGTCCAAGTTTCACAACCATACAGAAGAACCGGTAATATAATTGTTTTATAAATTCTATCTTTCAGCTTTTTTGAGAGCAGACTGGATGATAAAACCTTCTCAACCGAATAATAACAGGCATTTTTCATAATTATTCTGCGTTTAATTTCCTCCCGAATATAATTTATATTTGTTACTGTTGCTCCTAGATAATTGAATTTTTGCACCTCTTGAAAGGATAAATTTACAATTTTATTATTTCGATTTCGTAGCTACAATATTCTGCTCACGAGACATAATCATATACTTTGTCTTTTCGTTCATTACCATGTAAAAGAGGAGTATGCTTAATTTCAGACCCCTAGTCCCAGTACTTTCTGAGAAAAATGTTCCTAAAATACTCATGTTTTAAACTTAAATTTAATTAATATTTTTTATGCTCGACCATGCCGAAATGTAGTAATTATACACCTGGTAGCAGTCTTTTAATGCATGTCATTAAAGTACACCTATTCATTAAAGTTCAGGTTTTCGATTATTCTTGGATATTCAATCGAAAGACAAGTAGCGAAACGTCACGGAGGCTGGAAATCCAATACTGTCGCAGAAGGTTATATTCTGTTACTATAATAATTAGCGTTAATTGTAAATAATATTCAAATAAATTCAAATTGTCATCCCGTTTTTCAATTCTAAATCAATTTTCAGGTTATATCAATATTAGTTCATGTTATTCTCTAGATTGTATCAAGGTCAATGACATTATTGTTCCTCGGAAAAAATATCAATACTTTCGCGTCTGCGCACATCTCACAATTTACGAGCTATGCACAAGGTCACTTCCGCTCTCCAGTCAGATACGAATAAAATGAATACTTCTGAATAATTTCAAGTTAGAAATATGGTCGAGCATAAAAGGTCGTATGAAACTTGCCTATAATGGTAATTAAGACGCTCGTACGAAAATTATGAAACTCGCTTGCGCTCGTTTCATAAACAAACATACTCGCGTCTTCATTACTATCATTATAGGCTCGTTGCATAATGTACTATTAGGTCTGAAAATGTTTATAAAATCAAGTAGGCTATATGAGGTAGAAAGATAATCTAAAAACCAAAATATACCTGCAAATATTGTGTGTATTCTGTAAAAATTTTGTAAACTCATATATTCAATAGTACAAGAGTAATAGCAAATTTTGTTCATTTATTTCACTTTTGCACCACAGCCATTACGCTCAGATACCCAGTACCCTTAATACGAGTAAAGACGTTGTACGTATCCATTGAAATTTTATTAACTTCTCTGTAATTTCCTTTGTATATACTAATCCCCTATTATTTTATCTCCACTTTGTATTTTTATATCGACACCTCTTAGTAATATACAGGTAACTGCGCTTTGCTTCTACATTACAGCTTTTTGGTGTGGTATTATTTGTGACGCATGACTACATTGAAACAAAGGAGAGTAGCGCAGCTCCTAAAGCTATTTATAAGGTTGGTTTCAAAAGACTCAGAACTTTTGAGAGTTTAAACGGCAGGATCCTTAGACTTTGCCTATTTCTAATGAACTATCGAAGTTGAGGAGCTCTACCCAACGCTCTGAAAGGCACCCCAGCACAATCAATATTCTCTCTTGCGACAGAATACTTCAAAGTGAACAAGTTTGCGCCGGTCGCTTTTCATACACACGACTTTGAAAATCGTGTGCAAACAGAGTTCTGTACAATCTGATAAGTAAAAGTTTATTGTCTATTCTAAAATGTGGATTAGATGGCCTTAGAGTACGGAAGTTATCTTACCTTGTGTTCATTTATTGGAACACAATGGGGGAGAGATTATGGAAAGGACCCAGAACTGTAGAAGATTATCCCCCATTGTTCCAGCGTTTCGTTTATATACACATCTACACCCCTGAGAGACGGAGCTGAGTGCCAACTGTGCAGCAGTTTTCTGCGATTAAGACCCTCCACCCTCCCCCCAGGATTCTTACCTTTCCAATGTTAGAATAATAGAAGCCTTTGCACCTCAAACTTAGACACAGGTGCTTGAGTCTTTCGGGTGCATTAATGATAAATTTTCCTTCTTCAAATATTAGTTTTACCAAGCTAAATAGGAAAGTTAGCACCAGATAACATAAAACAAAAGAATTTCTAAAGTCAAAAGCCATTAATCTGTAATAAAGGCGTTTCCAAGGAAACAGCTAAGAAGAGACGAAGGTAATCATTTTTCTTCTGAGTGCTTGGACCTGGAAATAGACTATATCATTTACACGAGCCTCAATTTAAAGAAGCATCGTGATAATTACAGCCCTAATTGTCATCAATATTATCATCGCCATCAAGTTCATGGTCATAATAATTGTCATCATCATCATCATCACCATCATCATCATCACTATTATTGCAGTCATAATAAAAGTCAATATTAACAGAATTGTAGAAAATATCGACATAATTATCACCAATGGCATAATTTTCATCGTCAACACATTAAAATCGCCATCAATTTCATTACTGTTGTCATGGATACCATGACTGTTACCATAATCGATTGAATTACGGCTAGCGCGTCTGGCCGCGAAACCAGGTGGCCCGAGTTCGATTCCCGGTCGGGGAAAGTTACCTGGTTGAGGTTTTTTTCCGGGGTTTTCCCTCAACTCAATATGAGCAAATGCTCGGTAACGTTTGGTGCTGGACCCCGGACTCCTTTCACCGGCATTATCACCATCTCATTCAGACGCTAAATAACCTAAGTTGTTGATAAAGCGTCGTAAAATAACCTACTAAAAATCGATCGAATTATTATCATAATGATCAACATAACGAGTTTCGTCATCAACATAATCAGTTTTGTCACAATCGATATTATCAGTTTTGTCACCATCGACAGTATGAGTTTCGTTACAATCAACAACCATGGTTTCGTTCCCATCGGCATGATCAATTTCGACATCATCGAAATCATCAGTTTCTTCACCATCGACAACAGTTTTGTCACCATTTACATCAATTTCGTCACCGTCGACATTATCAGTTTCGCCACCACTGGCATAATCCCTTTCGTCATCATTGACATCATCAGTATCAGTTTCGTCACTAACGAAAATATCACTTTCGTCACCAACATCATCAGTTTTTTCATCATCGACATCATCAGTTTCGTGAGCTTCGGCATCATTTTCGTTTTACTATAGACATTATTAGTGCGGTCTCATCGGAATCGGTCTCGTCACCATCTACATCACCAGTTTTGCCACTATTGACACTATGAGTTTCGTCACCATCAATATCATGAGTTTTGTCACCATAGACATCTCCAGTTTCGTCAACATTATGAGTTTCATCAGTCA
Source organism: Periplaneta americana (assembly GCF_040183065.1). Classification (NCBI taxonomy): domain Eukaryota; kingdom Metazoa; phylum Arthropoda; class Insecta; order Blattodea; family Blattidae; genus Periplaneta; species Periplaneta americana. The sequence continues at coordinate 164,884,332 of NC_091125.1, forward strand.
TCACCATTAACATCATGAGTTTCGTCACAATCGATATCGTTAGTTCGTCATCATGGACATCACCACTGTCATCATATCAGTTTCACTATCACGGACATAATTATTTTCGTCATCAAATCATTGCCATTATTATATCACTATTTTCATAATCTAAATACGAGACTAATGCCATCAGCGATATAATCACTTTTGCCATCACATTAATACTTTTATCGTCATCATAATCAACATCACCATTATTAAAATTATCATCCTTATCATTATTCCCATCATCGATGTTAACATTGTCATTATGATTGACTTAGTAATTGCCATATCCATATTATTGCTATCGACATAAGTTACGTCATCATTTTTAGTTGGTTATTTAACGACGCTGTATCAACTACTAGGTTCTTTAGCGCCAATCCATTTATCTGGCCCTTTATTATCTGGTATGCAAAATTAGATACTATGTAGTATGTACATGTACTTAGGAAAGAATTTAATTCTTTCACAGTTTTTTGCCCACGGTCAGGTTTTTCACTGCAAACCCAGCATTCTCAATCTTTCCTATTTTGTGCCCTCCAGTCTCTGCATAAGATCCAAATATCTTAATGTTGTCTAGCATCTTATATAGTCTTGTTCCCTGAATTTTTCTCCCGTTCACTCTTCCTTCCAGTGCATCCTTCAGTAGGCAATTTCTTCTCAGGCAGGGACCCAGCCAATTCCTTCTTGTCTTCCTGATCAGTTTCAGCATCATTCTTTCTTCACATGTTCTTAGTTCTCAAATTCTCTCCGACAATTGAATGACAAAATTATTCCAAATCCATAGAACGTCGCTTCATCACCGAAAACAACATTTTTTTTAATACACGTTTATTTGTCACGTACAATTTTCACATGATATATGACATGAGTTATATAACACTATTTACACTACAATACCTGAGATCTTGTAACACATTAATTAGGCTACATAATAAACATTATTTTATGACATTACGCAAAAGAACATTTGGAGGTTGTACTACGATAAAACCTGCCAAACTATAACATTTATTTTGACAATATATGCACATATGAAACAAAATACTGTAATGCTAAAATATATTCGATCTTAAATAATTTTTGGAGGCTTCCATCACTATTTACAAAACAACTTTTGGAAACTACACCTACAGTTAATATGGTAGAAATTTAAAAAATATAGGGGAGAGTTGGGTAGTATCGGACATCGGGTAATATCGGACAGTGCGTTTCTTTCATCTACCACCATATGGTAGTACCTGAATGACATGGTTACGTTTCTCTATGCGACATCACAGAAACGTAACCATGTCAATCAGGTACTATCATTGTGTGGTAGATGAAAGAAACTCACTGTCCGATATTACCCGATGTCCGATACTACCCGACTCTCCCCTATGTATATACATAGGCCTATATATTAACAGAGTACAATTAGTAACGTAAATTATGCACATAATCGCCATATCTTTTTATACAAATTACTGAGTTTTATTTTCATATACTGAGAATGTTTTTCTTCTTTTCAAGTATTAACAAATTGTTACGTCCTTTTCTTCTCAGTTTCCTTTCAGCTTCCATTAGTAACTTTTGTAGTCCAGCTATCGTTGGATTGTTGTCACTGATCATGTAGTGTAAGTATCCCATAATTATCCATGTTAGTGCGAATTTATTGCTGTGGGTGGGCATGTCCAGTTGAAGTACCATCCTTCGAACGTCGTTCGGGTTGTCCGTGTGAGAGGCATTTATTAGTTTTCGACACAACCAAGACCACACTACAGGTCGGCATGTTGTTAATCGATCATTAAGGAAGAACTGATCATTCTTAACTATGTGGTTTAGAATCTAGAGTTTGTCGGTTGGGTCCTGTTACACCCTGTATAAACATGTAGTTTTAGTTTCTTGTGCGTTACCTTATGCACTGTTGATCTTTGTATATTGAATTCCAAACTTGTTCTTCCTATTGATCGCCTTGAACTCCTGATAATTGCTTGTTCAATATTGTCAACAGCGTCTGCTGGGACGCAAGGTCTTCCTACTCCTTTGTGATGCAACACACAGCACGTATCTGAAAGCTGTTGCAGCCACAGTCTAAGCGATTGTGCAGTTGATGGGTCTTTGTGGAACTGCGCTGGAAGCGTCTTTGTGCAGACACTGGGGACTTGGTTTCCAACAGCCACAACACACAATGCTATCTCTTCTGGAAGAGCCATTTTAGCAGCTGCATTATTGAAATGCATGATGTAATTATTCTGGTGAACAACAACGAAATTTTCTGAACTATTTTGGGATTTAGTTTAGTACGAGACATGTCTCTAATTTCGACCCAAGACTACACAATTAATTTATTAAAAATTATCCTCACCTAACATTAATGAATGATTTTGGTTTAAGGGGTTAGGTACAGCTTACAGCAGCAAAATTTTGGAAATATTCAACATTTTTTCCCTCCATTACTGTATCTTATACACTAATGAAAATAAGTATGTGTAAAACACTGTGCTTCTGCTATATAAAAAATATTTTACAATTTAAAAACAATTATTTACATTTTTTTTTTTTTTCAAAATTTAGTTCACTGTGCAGTGACGAAGCGTTTCCCACATAACTCAAAAACTATCCAACATTCTGTGATGAAATTTTTTGTGTGCATTTATGCATGTCATGTCTCCAATATGATATAAGATCTCTTTTCTAACGTTATTAGATTGTGTGATAAAAAATAAATTAATTTAAAAAATAGTCAAATACTTACTTACTGGATTTTAAGGAACCCGGAGGTTCATTGCAGCCCTCACGTAAGCCCGTCATTGGTCCCTATCTGAGCAAGATTAATCCATTCTGTATTACCATATCCCACCTCCCTCAAATCCATTTTAATATTATCTTCCCATCTACGTCTCGGCCTCCCTAAAGGTATTTTTCCCTCCGGCCTCTCAACTAACACTCTATATGCAAAAAATGGTCAAATATCAGTATTTTCTTCTAACACAAAATAAAAAAAAATATTAAGGAATGTAGTTGAAAGAGCATGATATTGTAAACATGAGTTTCAGCAATAAAATAAAAGAGAGAGAACATGAAAAAGTTAATAAGGTTATGAGTTATGAGGGAAACGTTTCATCACTTAACAGTGAATTGCCACCATTTTGAATTGAAAAATATATATAAATAATGTTTTAAATCGTAAAAACATTTTTTCCCATAGCAGAAGGACATTGTTTTACATATGCCAATTTTCATTTTTGTACAAGATATAGTAATGGAGGGGGAAAAAATTTGAATATTTCCAAAAATTTTACTGCTGTAAGCTGTACCTAACTCCTTAATGTACTACTTCAAAACTGCTTTCCTTTCATCGAATGTCAGCCTTGCACTAGCCATGTTTACTCAAGTAACCAACAACAGCGGCGGTTGCTATATAACCTACAACAAAACAAAAGAACGCTGAAGTGGCGACTGCCATCTAACAACAGAAGACTAAACTATAAAACTACCAAAAATGAGACGTTTCTGTCAATTAATTTGAAAGTTGTGGACAATTAAACAGTGTATATATTTTTGGGACACTCTGTATATGTTTTCGTTTCATCTGTTACTACATTTTTAACATAAATTCATAATTATGGAATCTTACATTTTTAGTAGATACTGAAAAATTGAGACTCTCTACTTTGTTAGAGATGTCTAGCATGACAGTTGTGTGGAGTCATATTACCATTTTCGTAGGAATAAAATATTCCACTCCACTGATAGATTACTCATAACATCCAACCATTTCTGCCACAATGTGCTATATCTAGCAGATAAGAAGAGGAGACCGTTACTGACCATTAACCCGCCTCAAAGGCATGACTGACTGATAGGTATTGCTTGGTTGTGTGATTTTGTATCTAGATTACGGATTACAATATCCGGGATATTACCAGCCACTATGCCAATCTGCTGGCCATGCATTACTCTGTGATGACACACAGAAGCAACTGATTTCGATATATGGCAATATGGAATACCTAGCATTTCTGATCTACATTGCCAGGGTTGAGAGTCGAGCGTACGTATGTAACTTACTAAAGTATTCAGAAACTTCAATCTGTAGTTTTATTGCTTGGCATTCAGTGCACATAAGTTTTTTGTGTCTCAATTCTAGAAATATTTAGCAGTTATGGTGGACGGCCTGAGCGACGATTTGCTTTTGCGTTCCAATCCCCAGAATGTTCATAGCCAGATTCAAAAGATCTTTTTCCTCATACCTTCATTGTAATCATAATAGATTTCTTTAGGAATATGTATGATAAGACTTTCTTGTGTTAAATTTTAACATACCTTGTTAACATGTTTCGACCTATTTATGGGTCATCTTCAGAACTGGTCGTTGTTGGTCTTGGCGCCTCTTGTTTCCTGTGAGGGTGCGTTCGTAGTGTAGAGTCAAAGAGTGTATGTGTTTTGAAATTGAGTTGTGTGTGTTGAGAATATCGTTGGGGTGTGTTTTCGTGTGTCTGTATATTTCATATTGTTCTAGTGTGTTGAGTTTCTGGCTTTTTGGTTGGATGTGCAGTATTTCCATGTCTGTGTTGATGTCTCTGTAGATGTCGTTGGCATTTGTGATCTGTTCTGCATATGTGGAGGTGTTTTGTAATTTTGTTATGGCTGTGATGTGTTCTTTGTAACGTGTTTGAAATGACCTGCCTGTCTGTCCTATGTAGAAGTTGTTGCAGATGTTACATTTGAGTTTGTATACGCCTGTGTGGTTGTATTTGCTTGTTTGTGTTGTTTGTGTGTTGAGATGTTTTTGTAGAGTGTTGTTTGTTCTGTTGCAATTTTATGTGTGTTTTTGTTTTCGTATGTTAGTGTGATGTATTTTTTGTGTTCTTGTGTTTGTGTTGTATTCTTATGTTTTTTGTGATTATGTTTTGTCTTACGTATTATGTTGTCTATTATGTTAGGGTTGTATCCGTTTTCTTGTGCTATGTATTTGATTGTGTTTAGTTTTTCGTTGTAGGCTAATCCTGTTGGTTCATTGGTATGTTGAGTAGTCAGTGTAACATTGTTCGGAATGCAGCTTGTTTGTGTTGAATGGGGTGATTGGATGTGTTGTGTATGTCTGTTGTTGTTGTGGGTTTTCTGTATACTTTGAATGTGTGTTTGTTGTATACTTTTGTTATTGTGATGTCTAGAAAATTTATGGATTTGTTGTTTTCAATTTCTAATATGTAGTGTAGCTTTGGGTGTATTTTGTTTACAGTATGTGTTGATGCAGGTTTGGATCTGTCTTTTGTTTCCTTTGTATAGTATTAGTATGTCATCTACGTATCGGTGCCAATATATGATGTTGTCTGCGTGTTCGTTGTTGTCTTTGTTTACATTTCTTTACTTTATTTCAATTTGTGTGAAATGATTTTTGAAAAAAAAATGTAAATCTTTTTTTTTAATCATAAAAATATTATTTCCACATAGCAGAAGGACAGTGTTTTACATATACTAAATTTAATTTTTGTACAAGATACAGTAATGGAGGAAAATATTTTGAGTATTTCCAAAATTTTACTGCTGTAAGCTGTACCTAACCCCTTAAGTACGAACACATTAATCAGATTCAACGTCAATAGTGAAATAATGAGTTTCCTACACAGCCACTGAACGTGTAACAATTGCGCGTATTCGAGACAAATTTCACGGCACAATACCTGTGAGAAATTTGAGACATCCATTTTACCTACCATCCGAGAGCTGTATGGGGACAAAAGTTTTACTTTCAACAAGATGGTGCACCACTCCACTACCATAATCTTGTCAGAGGATATCTCAACGAAAATCTACCCGCACGATGGATAGGTCGAGGAGGTGTTATCGGGTGTCCACCATGTTCCCCAGACCTAACAACTCTGGACTTTTACTTATGGGAACACTAAAGGACTTCGTTTTTCGACAAAAGCCACTTCACTTCAGTAAGGCATTTGATACAGTAGACACAGACCTTCTATTATGTAAATTAAGACTTTTGAATCTTTCTGAATTGAGACACTTGTCATACCATGCGATCAACAGGGAGGTTCAGACGGCTGTCACACACTGGTTGCGATATAAAAGCTGATCCCATGATATGACAAATGTTTCAACGGTGGGGAATATGTTGAAAAATAGCTCAACAATTGCTGTACTTATTGCAAAAACCTTTTCATGAAATTGTGTTTTCTTTCTGTAAACTGACCAAGAGCTTCTGGACGGCCTCATAATTGCGGTCGAGTGGTCAAAATTTGTATAAGCACTTCTTTTCACATTATTAATATGGTGGAAGAAAAAAAAATAACTTTTTGTCTGCCCCCATGAGAAAGTTCGCTTGTAGCTAGAGGGTCACTATAAAATTTTTAAGTTAATTTTGTTAATTATTAACCATTATTTCACCACTAGTTCCCTTAAAACTGATTTATAATGTATAAATGAAATTTGGGTTTCAATATTATATGCAGTGAGACTGAAAATAGGATAACAGAGAAGGTTTGGAATTGAACGGGTTACATCAGCTGCTTGTCTATGCGGATGACGTGAATATGTTAGGAGAAAATCCACAAATGATTAGGGAAAACACGGGAATTTTACTTGAAGCAAGTAAAGCGATAAGTTTGGAAGTAAAGCCCGAAAAGACAAAGTATATGATTATGTCTCTAGACCAGAATATTGTACGAAATGGAAATATAAAAATTCGAGATTTATCCTTTGAAGAAGTGGAAAAATTCAAATACCTGGTAGCAACAGTAACAAATATAAATGACACTCGGGAGGAAATTAAACTCATAAATAAATATGGGAAATGCCTGTTATTATTCGGCTGAGAAGCTTTTATCATCCAGTCTGCTGTCAAAAAATCTGAAAGTTAGAATTTATAAAATAATTATTATTACTGGTTATTCCTTATAGTTGTGAAACTTGGGCTCTCACTTTGAGAGGGGAACATAAGTTAAGGGTGTTTCAGAATAAGGTGCTTAGGAAAACATTTGGGGTCGACATGGTTGGCGAGTTGGTATAGCGCTGGCCTTCTATGCCCAAGGTTGCGGGTTCGATCCCGGGTCAGGTCGATGGCATTTAAGTGTGTTTAAATGCGACAGGCTCATGTCAGTAGATTTACTAGCATGTAAAAGAACTCCTGCGGGACAAAATTCTTGCACAACCAGCGACGCTGATATAACCTCTGCAGTCGCGAGCGTCGTTAAATAAAACATAACTTTTTTTTTATATTGGGGGCTAAGAGGGATGAATTTTCAGGAAAATGGAGAAAGTTACACAACACAGAACTGCACGCATTGTATTCTTCACCTGACATAATTAGGAACATTAAATCGAGACGTTTGAGATGAGGAGGGCATGTAGCACATATGGGGAATCGAGAAATGTATATAGAGTGTTAGTTGGAAGACTGGAGGGAAAAAGACCTTTGGGGAGGCCGATACGTAGATGGGAAGATAATATTAAAATAGATTTGAGGGAGGTGAGATATGATTGTAGAGACTGGATTAATCTTGCTCAGAATAGGGACCAATGTCAGGCTTATGTGAGGGCGGCAATGAACCTCCGGGTTCCTTAAAAGCCAGTAAGTAAGTAAGTGAGACTGAAGACCCTTTTTGAAAAAAAATTCATAGCGGAAAAACTGAATTTCATAAATGAAAAATAAAAAGATGAAACAGTTTTCAGCCTTTATGATATCTCTCAACAAGTTGAGTGCTAATATTTATGTACAAACTACACAGTAAATGGCCCTAATATCTCGACATTAAAAATATCGCATCGTCACTTAACCTTCTCTTGTTTTCAGTGTTTCCTGTTAATTAAGAAACGAACGTTGATGCTTCCGGCTTTTGATCTGTCGCAGCTTTCTGCCGCGTGGGTGCCTCCTTACAGTCTAACACCCTCCATGAATCTCATTAATAGCACGTGGATGAATAAATATCCGCGCGCAGTGTTCTTGCAGCGGGGTTATCTATTTGGGACAGTCGCACAAGCTCTGTCATTATTTTAACATCGCGCGTTCAATGTAAACATTGTCACTACAGAGATGTCGCCTCCATTCACATCTCGTCATTATGCTGTAGACGGATTACAAAATAAAAGACAGGCTTTAATATACCTCAGATACAGTGCTCCGACGACACAGAAAGCTGTGGGGGTTTCCTTTGGTCTCTCTTGTTCATGATCCGTAAAGATTTAACGTTGGGTATAATGTCAACAACTTATTGAATTGTACGTATCCAGGCAACACATCTTGTGATCGCGTTTCGATATTGTTTTCGTCTTTTATTTATTTATATACATAATATCCGTCAGTTACATTTACCTGTACTTACTTACTGGTTTTTAAGGAACCCGGAGGTTCATTGCCGCCCTCACATAAGCCCGCCATTGGTCTCAATCCTGAGCAAGATTAATCCAGTCTCCATCATCATATCCCACCTTCCTCAAATACATTATAATATTATCTTCCCATTTACGTCTCGGCCTCCCTAAAGGTCTTTTTCCCTCTGGCCTCCCAAATACCACTCTATATGCATTTCTGGATTCGTCCATACGTGCTACATGCCCTGCCCATCTCAAATGTCTGGATTTAATGTTCCTAATTATGTCAGCTGAAGAATACAATGCGTACAGTTCTGTGTTGTGTAACTTTATCCATTCTCCTGTAACTTCACCCCTCTTAGCCCCAGATATTTTCCTAAGCACCTTATTCTCAAACACCCTTAACCTATGTTCCTCTCTCAATGTGAGAGTCCAAGTTTCACAACCATAAAGAATAACCGGTAGTATAACTGTTTTATAAACTCTAACTTTCAGATTTTTTGACAGCAGACTGGATGATAAAAGTTTCTCAACCGAATAATAATAGGCATTTCCCATATTTATTGTGTGCTTAATATCCTCCCGAGTATCATTTATATTTGTTACTGTTGCTCCCATTTTTCCACCTCTTCAAAAGATAAATTTACAATTTTTATGTTTCCATTTCGTACAATATTCTCGTCACGAGACATAATCATATACTTTATCTTTTCGGGATTTACTTCCAAACCTATCTCTTTACTTGCTTCAAGTAAAATTCCCGTGTTTTCCCTAATCTTTGTGGATTTTCTCCTAATACAGGGACATCACTTTATTTTTACCAACATTTTTAACATTAACCTGGCTATACTCGGAAAGACTGTTACCCTCTTCCATTACAGGAGTTTGATGTTACTAGTGCAATATGTAAACAAATCATTTTACTAGGTATAGGAGGAGAGAAAAGTAGTGTATCCATTTATATTGTAGGGAAATACGATATTACGATTTTCAGTTTGATCATCACTTTTACGGAATTTATCAAAATACAGTAGAGTAGTAACATTCTTTTTTCAAAAACTCAACTTTTCAGGCGGCTATGTTCGTTATGTAATGTCTACTTTATTTAGCATATTAATTATTAATGTTAACATACAATATAGAGAGTGCGTTTAAATTGAGGGGGTCATACGTAAAGGACTGTAAGTGCACTTAAGTTACTTTTGAGAAAATGGGGTTAAGATATTTATGCTTTCGTAAAATCGGTGAAATTTTTATTTAAATTTTAATGTATGATGAGATTAAAATATCCCTTTGCCACTAAAATTTTAGATACTTTAGCTTATACTGGATGCACTTAACTCATGTTATTACAAATGTCACTAGCATTCCTTTGCTTCTAGCCACCTCAATTCAAAATAAGCTAATCTGAATTTTTAAACAAGTTGCTGAAAATAGTTGCCGTTCATTACAATGCAGCCTTCAATTCTTTACGCATATTATTAAAAACATTTTGAAGCATATTCTCTGAAATTGAATTTATCGTTTCTTGAATATAATTTTTAGTACGATATTATTAACATAGCCTAGGTTTTTTCTTCTATAGAAAACGCAACCATATTTATGAAACACTCTATACACTGCAGTATTTACTTCACTGCTTGAAGACTTCCAATGCAACAGCGGCCGTAAGTTTGTGTGTCTGACGGGAGCAAGGACATTAGTGAAGGGGTGGGAGTGAAGTACATTCAGAAATGCAGGTACAATAAAAATACAAGAAAAAATAAAATGATGTCCCTGTATATTCACGTCATCAGCATAGACAAGCAACTGATGTAACCCGTTCAATTCCAAGCCCTCAAACATACTAATTTTCATTATTGTACAAGACACAGTACTGGAGGGAAAAAAAAAGTTTAATATTTCCAAACTTTTACTGCTGTAAGCCGAATGTCAGGTAATCTACGGTGAATCCTCGGTCTCACCTCGTCAAATACAACTCGCTATCACCAATTCCATTGACGCTAAATGATCCAGTACTTCATATAGCGACGTTAAATAACAAAATAAAAAAAAATCATTAGTTTCTTTTAAGTATTTCTAATCTCCTGTGAATGTCGTTGCACTACACACTTCGTCGATAGCTTTCCGACAGAGTGTGCTTGCTGTTTAAACGTGTTTACACATTCTTATTCCCACTTGTTTCGACATTTCACTCCGAAGAGTGTCTGCAACCCCCTTATCTGCGTTCGTACCAGAAGCAGCCCCCGCGGAGTGTATAGTGCTTGGACTTGCGATACGAGGCCCCTGGAGTGTAGGCAGAATGTCGTAAAGCGTGCTGGTATCAGGAAATGCAGCGGCGGTCTCGATAACGACCCTCGTCTTGAGATATTGCACTAATCCACACTTGTATAACTTTACGACGCCCCATCTTACAGTTTCCTATCCAGAATTATGGCCTCAATTTGGATTGTAATGAATTAAAGTTTCGGTACTTCAAATACATTTATAACACACGATTATTAATCATCCCCTAGAGAACAGGGAAGGCTGTGTGGAAGGATGTTACGAAATATCTTCCTCCTTTCTTCTGAGATAATATTTCCTTTCATGCTCACAGCTTTTGAACGTAAAAGGTCCTTATATCATCCCCTTCAGTATCATGTGACTCACTTCTATACATCATCGTCATCATCATCATCATCATCATCGTCGTCATCGTCATCATCATCATCATCGTCATCGTCATCATCACCATCATCATCATCATCATCATAATCTTTTATATATTATGATGTTAGACATCTCTTTTCGCTAATAACATATATTTAACACGTTTCTTTCGTCGGCCGTCTATTGCAATAAGTTTATTTTTATCATCACCAACATCATCGTCGTCATCATCATCATCATCATCATCATCATCATAATTTTTTATATATTATGATGTTAGACATCTCTTTTCGCTAATAACATATATTTAACACGCTTCTTTCGTCGGCCGTCTATTGCAATAAGTTTATTTTTATCATCACCAACATCATCGTCATCATCATCATCATCATCATCATCACCACCAAGTCCATACCTGGGGAGTAACGGTCAGCGCTTCTGGCCGCGAAACCAGGTGACCCGGGTTCGAATCCCGGTCGGGGCAAGTTAATTGGTTGAGGTTTTTTCCGGGGTTTTCCCTCATCCCAATACGAGCAAATGCTGAGTAACTTTCGGTGCTGGACCCCGGATTCATTTCACCGGCATTATCACCTTCATTTCATTCAGACGCTAAATAACCTAGATGTTGATACAGCGTCGTAAAATAACTCAAAAAGAATCACCACCATCATCATCATCACCACCGTCGTCATAATGATTTATGTATTAGACGTATACTATCTATAGTCGAAATATGTTTTTCAACAATATTGGATTATCATTACTCTTATCCCTTATTGATTAGGAATCTATCACCTGAAACTTTATACTTGTGATCCTATTCATTTGTATTCAATCTTTTATCTTAAGGGGTTAGATACAGTTTACAGCAGTAAAATTTCTGGAAATGTTCAACTTTTCTTTTCCTACATTACTTTATCTTGTACAATAATGAAAATTGGTATATACAAAACACTGTCTTTCTGCTATATAAAAAAATATTTTTGCGATTTAAAATATATATATATATATATATTTTTTTTTTCAAAATTCATAATGGTGGTAGTTCACTGTGCAGTCATGAAGCGTTTCCTTCATAACTCATAAACTTGTTAACTTTTTCATTTTCTCTCTCTTTTATTTTATTGCTGAAACTCATGTTTACAATATCATGCTCTTTCAATTACAATTCTTAATAAATAATTTTTTTGTGTCAGAAGAAAATACTGATATATGAACATTTTTAATGAATTTATTTTTATCAGACAATCTATCAAGGCAGAGAAGTGATCGTGCATCATACTGTAGATATGACATGCATAAATACACACAAAAAATTACATAACAGAATGTTGGTCTTGGCGACTACTCACCATATCAATAAACCAACAGGATTACAACGAAGAACTAAACTTTTAATCGTAAAAATATTTTTTTCATATAGCAGAAGGACAGTGTTTTACACATACTAATTTTAATTTTTGTACAAGATACAGTAATGGAGAAAAAAATGTTGAATATTTCCAAAATTTTACTGCTGTAAACTGTACCTAACCCCTTAAGTTAATACTTGTACACCGGTAAGTATTTTCCAGTATGTGCTTTAATCATGGTCGAGGGATAGAGAAAGCCTGATGGCCTTAACTCTGCTAGGAAAATTACAACTATATATTATTATTATTATTATTATTATTATTACACTCGGGAGGAAATTAAACGCAGAATAAATATGGGAAATGCGTGTTATTATTCGGTTGAGAAGCTCTTATCATCCAGTCTGCTGTCCAAAAATCTGAAAGTTAGAATTTATAAAACAGTTATATTACCGGTTCTTCTGTATGGTTGTGAAACTTGGACTCTCACTCTGAGAGAGGAACATAGGTTAAGGGTGTTTGAGAATAAAGTGCTTAGGAAAATATTTGGGGCTAAGCGGGATGAAGTTACAGGAGAATGGAGAAAGTTACACAACACAGAATTGCACGCATTGTATTCTTCACCTGACATAATTAGGAATATTAAATCAAGACGTTTGAGATGGGCAGGGCATAGCACGTATGGGCGAATCCAGAAATGCATATAGAGTGTTAGTTGGGAGGCCGGAGGGAAAAAGACCTTTAGGGAGGCCGAGACGTAGATGGGAGGATAATATTAAAATGGATTTGGGGGAGATGGAGTATGATGATAGAGACTGGATTAATCTTGCATAGGGTAGGGACCGCTGGCGGGCTTATGTGAGGGCGGCAATGAACCTTCGGGTTCCTTAAAAGCCATTTGTAAGTAAGTATTATTATTATATTTTTCTCTAAAATCACGAACAAAGAAACGAAATGAGACAAACTTTTTGTTTCTTTTATTTCGACAAGGCATTATTGTAAATAAATTCATAAAGTCTTATTCATTATGCTTTGCATATCTTTCTTCTCATCATTTATATCCTAAAAAAAGTCATAAAAATTTTACTTTAGTTTGCTTGTTTCATCTGCCTTGCCCATGTGCTACCATATGGTACCAGACAAAATTAATTCTGCATTTTATTACACGCATCGTCATTTGTTATACAGTATATAAAATCTTATAAAATCAACTCTAATGAAATTAGGAAAAATTTTAAGGGCAAGGAAGAGGAAGACGGAAAGAGTAGTGCAATTATGGGCTTCTTTTCTCGAATTCATTTTTCAATGCCAATCTTGAACTTAAATCTTTACACTTTGATGGCCGGTTTTCCCAAGTATTGTTAGAACATTAATTTAACGAATGTTAAACCTAAACAGTTTGTTAAATATATTTTTTTCATGTCTTCAACACTAGTTTGGCTTAACAGATTGTTAAGTGTTTGTTAACTATAATTGTAGGATTTTAGGCAGTTAAGTCATTTGACAGATAGTTAAATATGGCAGATGACACCATAGCTGTTCACAAAGAAGTTGTGAAATAGTAATATGCGTTACAAGAGCGGTATGTTGAAGTTTTCATGTTCGAGGAAAAGTTTGAAAAAGCGAAACGTAATTGAGCTTTTTTTATTTCCGAGATTTGAAAGAAAACATACCGCTCGTGTATCGTACATTATTTTGTGCGAAGATCGTTTATTACATACCTGAAAGACGAATTTCTAATTAGTTGCAATGAAATCTCCATCTTGGTTTCTGTTCAATGACGGCAAATTTGCAAAACAAAAATATCTATATTCAACACTGTTGCTTTAAAATGTTTTCTGTATTTACTATACTCCAGCAGGCGTGATATACGTCTGTCTTCCCCCCTCCCCGTCTATAAATGCGAACTTAAAACAAACGGTAAGGTTATGTAATGATTTAGAGTTTACTTAATTTTTGCAAATATTTAAAAACAATAATTAACAGTGCAATTTAGGTGAAATTGCAGTGGTAAGTTTCCAATTTATAATTATTACTATATTGAACGTCTCTAAAAATAATATGTTAAAAGCCTAAAGCAGTAAAATGAATATGTCACTTAAGCGGTAAGAAGAGGGAAATTGTTATGTGTGTTAGGTTGGGAATACTGAATGTAGAATTTTAGACTTTCCGCGGATTGGTTTTATGCGGAAACCAAGAAAATACGCACGATCTGGCACAAATAATATTTTATGTCTCTTTTTAAGGAATGTTTCGTAAATGACTGATAACATAATATTTAAAAGACACTTTGAAAAGCTAATATAGGGAAGATAATTTTCAAAAGTGAACTGATTATCATATTAGCTGCTGCTTCAAAATACACAGTGAATATTATATTTAAAAAGTTTCAGCAAAAATTGCTTCTTTGAGAAGTCATATTATGTTAGCATTAGTACTATAACCTTACTTTGTAATAACATTATTATTTAATAGAGTCACCTACAACTGTCATTTGTCTTTTACTTTATCGATCATGACCTACTGCACCAGGTTATGATTTTATACAAGTTTCATGACTTACTCTGCAATACAAAATTTAAAGAATAAATCAGCCAATAAAAAATTGCCTTACATGTGCAAAATCATTACCAACTGCTACTGAGTGATTGAAATTGTGTTAACGACTGTTATAGTTGTGTTGATTGTTTTAAACAAATTGATGTTGAAGAAATGGAAAATACATTAACTAAAAAGTTAAAAATAAACACCAATTAATTAATTTAATTTAAGGGAAGACTCCACTGAAAATCATGAAAATTTTTGCAAATTTTTTTTAGCTATTTCACTTATTCAGAATTTATATTTTCATACCCCAAATGGATTCAGCTCAATTCTGATTACAAATACTCGTATGTTTACTCTTTTTAAATTAAGGCTGGAAGGGGGCGTGGAACTTAAAGAGCTGTCAAAATTGTTTTTCATCGAAGAATTCTTTTTTAAAATTTCTGATTACAAATCTAGTAACTTTTTGTTGGCTCCCTGAAGTTACTAGATGAATGTAGCGGAGGAGAATATTAATTTACATAAATATTCATTTTATTTTCAAATCTATTTTTCTGTGTTCATTTTTGTTGATTCAACACCAACTTTCTTATGCCAAATATTAATCAATCTGGATGAAATTTTTACTGCAAGTATTTATGAGGTAGCTGCATGTTTCTATGCATTTATTTTGTGAGAAATGCTGCTAGTTTATTTTAAGAAAAATATTAATAAAATAAACTAGCAGCATTAAGGAAAATATTAATAAAATAAACTAGCAGCATTAAGAAAAATATTAATAAAATAAACTAGCAGCATTTCTAATAAAAATAAACGCATAGAAACATGCACCTACCTCATAAATACTTGCAGTAAAAATTTCATCCAGATTGATTAATATTTGGCATAAGAAAGTTGGTGTTGAATCAACAAAAATGAACCAGAAAAATAGATTTGAAAATAAAATGAATATTTATGTAAATTAATATTCTCCTCCACTAAATTCATCTAGTAACTTCAGAGAGCCAACAAAAAGTTACTAGATTTGTAATCAGAAATTTTAAAAAAGAATTCTTCGATGAAAAACAATTTTCACAGCTCTTTAAATTCCACACCCCCTTCCAGCCTTAATTTAAAAAGTGTAAGCATACGAGTATTTGTAATCAGAATTGAGCTGAATCCATTTGGGGTATGAAAATATAAATTCTGAATAAGTGAAATAGCTAAAAAAAAAAAATTGTAAAAATTTTCATGATTTTCAGTGGAGTCTTCCCTTAACACTATTTAAGCCAAATTAAACATTTCTTGGAGAAATTGGCCATGAATTTTTTGTATGCTTCACAGTGTGTTACAATAAAGTTAATATTAAGTTAATATATATTTATAGGACTATTATTCATAATTTCTCCAATATTTATGCCTGCTAAGTGCATATCAGCAACATAATGTCTGTTAATTCCAAAAATTAATATTTTCAATGTACTCTCTTCTTAAAATCAAAGAATCAATTAATTATTTTTGTTAGCATATGACTGATTATATTTATTATACTGTTGTAGGTTAACAATATAATCTCTTATTTATTTTTGAGTCATCATTTCAGTTGTCTAGAGATTGTCAAAAAGCTCTTTGATCATAGATTGACAGGTTCAAACGTAACCCATGTCGATAGATTTTGAATGAGTATAAATACATTGACATACTTTCCTCTGAGAGGAATTTTTTCTTTTGTCATCATCTTCATCATCATCATCATCATCATCATCATGATGTTATTATTCAATTGAGAAGCTTTTGTAATCCAGTCTACTTAAAAAAACTGAAGGTTAGAATTTATATTACAGACTCTGTATGATTGTAGAACCTGGACTGTCACTTTAAGATAGGAACAGAGGTTACGGATGTTCGAGAATAAGGTTCTTAGGAAAATATTTGGGGTAAGAGGAATGAAGTTACAGGAGAATGGAGAAAGTTACACAACGGAGAGCTGCACGTATCGTATTATTCACCTGACATAATTGGGAACATTAAATCCAGACATTTGAGATGGGCAGGGCATGTAGTACGTATGGTTGAATCCGGAAATGCATATAGAGTGTTAGTTGGAAGACCTGACGGAAAAAGACCTTTGGGGAGGCACGGATATAAATGGGAAGATAATATTAAAATGGATTTGAGGGAGGTGGGATATCATGGTAGAGACTAGATTAATCTTACTCAGGATAGGGACCAATGGCGGGCTTATGTAAGGGCGGCAATGAACCTGCGGGTTCTCTAAAAGCCATCTTTATGTAAGTATGTAAGTAAGTAAATAAGTAAGTAAGCCGTTTGACTCCTCGCTGGGAATAAATTAATATCGTGTGTCCAATCTGAGTAAATGCGCATTGCATTGAGTCACAGTCAAGGCAGAAATGTGTCGTAACTCGGAGATTTTAGTGGGGATTATACTAAAAGCACGACGACAAAGCATGTAATGGACGGATTATTATTGGAGGTTATTAGGGACTTGCTAGATGTGGGCTTTATTATGTTGTTTAATGCATATACACTATGCCACTTTGATATTCAAACAGTTGGATTTTATAAATAAAACAGTAACATTTTCATATCAAAATTACTCCAATTAAATCTTTCCTTTAACAAAATTTTCCAGATGAACTTATTACTGTACATAGTACGTAAAAGTAAATAAAATTAACTATAATTATTGAGCATGTAAAATAGGAGTATAATATAGAAAAAAATATTGCACTTTATCATGTCATATTCTTACTAATAGAATGAAAAATAAATAAATAAATAAATAAATAAATAAATAAATAAATAAATAAATAAATAAATAAGTAAATAAATAAATAAATACATAAGTAAATAAATAAATAAATAAATAAATAAGTAAATAAATAAATAAATACGTAAGTAAGTAAATAAATAAGTAAATACGTAAATAAGTAAATAAATAAGTAAATAAATGAATAAGTAAATAAATAAATAAGTAAATAAATAAGTAAATAAGTAAATAAATATGTAAATAAATGAATAAGTAAATAAATAAATAAATAAGTAAAGATGTAAATAAGTAAATAAATAAATACATAAATAAGCAAATAAATAAATAAATAAGTAAATAAATTAATAAATAAGTAAGTAAATACATGAATAAGTAAGTAAATAAATAATTCAGTAAATAAATAAATAAATAAGTAAATAAATAAGTAATAAGTAAATGAGTGAGTACATATGTAAATAAGTAAATAAATAAATTAATAAATAAATAAGTAAGTAAATACGTAAATAAGTAAATAAATAAGTAAATAAATAAATAAGCAAATAAGTAACTTAATACGTGAATAAGTAAATAAATAAGTAAATAAGTAAGTAAATACGTAAATAAATAAAGTAATAAGTAAATAAATAAATATATAATTAAATAAATAAGTAATAAGTAAGTAAATATGTAAATAAGTAAATAAATAAATATGTAAATAAATAACTAAATAAGTAAGTAAGTAAGTAAATACGTAAATAAGTAAATAAATAAATAAGGAA
Source organism: Periplaneta americana (assembly GCF_040183065.1). NCBI lineage: Eukaryota > Metazoa > Arthropoda > Insecta > Blattodea > Blattidae > Periplaneta > Periplaneta americana. Next base: position 164,902,745 of record NC_091125.1, read on the forward strand.
ATAATTTAATTAATTAAGAAATAAATGAGTAAATTAATAAGTAAATAAGTAAGTAAATATGTACAGTAAATAAGTAAATAAATAAATAAGTAAGTAAGTAAATAAATACATAAATAAATAAATAAATAAATTTAGTTTCGAATTTCATATTGAAATATCAAAGTCTGGAAAGTATTTTGAAACTATTTTTTTGGTACAAAACGGACAAAATTAATTACCTTATTTATAGATATAGATTTTCTTTTTATCTGCATTATAGGCATCTTTCCCCGTTAGCCGGGTAAGATGGCAAATGCAATTAACACATTTACTGATATATTTATTTTATCTGAACTTGGTTTGATACATGTATATAACAAAAGTGACTTAATCTAACACTCATGGACACTTTCTCACTCGTTTATCACTACTCAGGAACACAGACATTGCACTTCTTGTACACAATGAATTCAATCCAGTACAGTTTTTGTCATCATTATTTTTTAGGAGGCGTTTAAGTGTACGCTAAGAAATCCCGTATGCTTGCGATGCTCTAAAACAGTTCATACCCTCTGTTATAACATGTTCCATCGCAAGTTGAAGACTGTCCTCAATCCACTGACTTCTATCAGAGGATCTTACATCTGCATTAAAACAAAAAATAAAACTCTTGCAACAAGTTGTCATCTTACCCCGAAAAAAAGTCATCTTCCCCGAATATCGGGGTAAGATGCCTAGTGCTGTGACGCAACCTAAAATGGCGGAACAAGGTCGCTGGTTGTTAACAATACAAACTTTAGAACCTTTACTACAATATCCATTACAAAGGTTTGACAGTTATTACGAATTCAAGGATGTATTAAAATGTTAACATATCTTTGCAAATATTTTATCGCAGAAACATGTGCTGTTTTCTTGATTTTCTTCTTCTCACAACAAGAACACGTGGCAAAATGAGTTAGCTTCCACTCTACAGACATTCAACTGTCTCAGTGATTATGAACACATGCGTTCTCTCTTGGAAGAATGTGAAACTACCAAGAAATAAGCATCTTCTCCCGATAGTCATCTCTCCTCAATTCACTCTATGGAAACTCCTATGTTTTAATCATAATATAACCAGCAAGAATTTTTTTCTACTATCACAATAGCTTTATATTAATAAATTAAAATTATCCATACCCAAACAGATCAGACTGTATTTTCAAAAACATTAGAATTGCTTAGTGATATACAGATAATCTATATTAAGTACGCAAATTTTTATTTCCAAAGGACCTATAGATTATGGGGGGAAAATATTAAAATATAGAGAAATTATACTAGCAAAATGTGTAAGTCTGACTTTAAGGTTATATGTACACCTTTACATACAAAAAATTTTGTTTTGCATAATTTTGCTCTGTAAAATTTTTATACAATTGAGAATGGTACCAGAAAGAAAATTAAGTGAAAAAAATCCCTTGAAATTTTGTCTAAATCGTTTATAAAAAATATTTTGTTTATAATTTTAACATACAACTTGAAACATGATAACTCATGCAGTTTTTAAGATAGCTAAAACTATTCTTTAGTGCCTGACATAGAGCTATTTTTTATTTTCATTTACATTAATTAAATATTACCATATATGTAACTTATTCTAATATTTTATGTTGCATATATCATGTAAAAAATCCATAGATAATTATTAACTACATTAATGTTATTTTACTCAATGTCAGGCACTGGGGGACATTTCAAGCTTCAAAATGACACCAATATCTTCTTGGTATCACCATATGTGACTGAGATATCATGTTTAAAGGAATTAAATATTCTAAAAATTACTATTTACAGGAAATGAACCACAAACTTTCAGAGCCTAGAAGACTGCATCATCATATGTCACCCCTTAAGCAGCTTCATGTCGGTCCAGTTTCAGCTTCTTTCTGCCTCTCAAATACCTCCGCCTTGTTTTAACTTCAGGTGTTGAATGTTTTTTTTGGCATTTTTGTCCTTATTTTCCATTGATGCAACAAATCCTGCGATGGTGTTTGTCCCAGGGTTTATGCCCATCCTCCTCAGAATTTTAATTTTTCCTTTTGGACTCTTATTAAAATGACGTACAACATCACTGACACACAAATTTACAGTTTTATGACTAACAGTAAAAGATTATAAATTACTTCATTATGTAAAAACGTGTTTTCAATCTAATGATCATGCCTTGATATCTATGCATCTATTTTGGGACTTGAAAGAAGTTTATTTTACAAGCAATGCTGGACGAGGGGATTGATTGCTACGAGGATCACTCCAAAAGTAATCCACGATATTTATTTAAAAATTACATTTTTAGTCTACAGCTTTGCTATTTTCATAGAATGTAGATACATCCTTCAGGAACAATACGTCACTTTTCCACATAATCCCCGCACCTTTCAGCTGCCTTACGCCACCTTGGAATGAGGGCCTGTATACCTGTACGATAAAAGTCTGAACCAACACGTCTGAGCAACTCTCTGGCGCCACTCACGGGAACGACTTAAATTAAATTTGAATACAAGGGGGAAGGATGTATCTATGACTTCCATAATTTGCAAAGGTTTAGAATAAAAAATAAATTTAAAAAAAAATGTTGTGCATTACTTTTGGAGTGATCTTCGTAGAAGTGACCGTCGCTGATGACGCAGAATTTTAGAAAATGGGACTTATCTGAAAAACCATGAGGCATAAATCGAAAATTCTTATATCAAATTAAAGGGGAGAAAATTCTCTATTAAAATAGTTATATTTTTAAAATTCTAATTTTTCATTATTTTTTGCGTTTTGTGGGTGTACATATACATTAAGTCATAGGCCTACTATATTAGCTGTACATAAAATTTCAATATGAAAACAATCTAGAAGAAGCATGTCTGTTTTTGCTTTAGTTTTTATGAATAATTCAATTTTTCGATCTTCTCTTCACCACATTAATAGCTTGAAATTATAGCGAATTTTTAATGACTTCAAAACTTTTGCATTTCACGTACGCATATAAAAGTGGCATTTGTTCCGTTCTTCATTCATTCCGAGATTATAAAACGAGGTTTATATTATGTATAGAAGCAGAGAGTAGGAAATTGCTTTTATCCCCATTTAATGTGCAATAAAGAAACAATATAAAGTATTTTAGTGCCCAGAATGTTTATGACTGCTCAGACAATACCAGACTCGTGTGTATTGTTTCGGAGCGGAGTGCTTTCAGTACAAAACAACATTTTTTGCGGTCTCAGAACGCAAGTTGGTGATGTTCTGAAGAAGATTTCCAACAAGGTTTAATGTATTATGGCTGTGAAATGGGCTTTACATAACAATATTTGTCGTTTTATGGTTGTGTGAAGCAGTGAACTTTACAGACGTATTAAATGCTAAATGAATTCATAAAGGGGAATTCATTCCGTAAGCCATTCGGAATTATATTCGGCAGCACGTTCTACAGTGAGGAAGTTTCTGAATCTCTCTAATAACTTACCACTGTATATCTTCGTATCTTCATTTTGCATCTGACTACCGAAAGGACGAAAATTAGTTGTGTTCAATGTTATACAAAATCAATGTTGAAAAATGAGTCTTGTATTGTAAAGAATTCGAAATTTTATTTAGAAATCAGTTGCAATAATAGTAATAATAATAATAGTAGTAATAATAATAATAATAATAATAATAATAATAATAATAATAAAATAATGATAATATAATAATAATAATAATGATTTATTTTTTTTTTATTTATTTAGAATATTAATGTGCGAAACAACAGCACAAGGCCAATTACAGTTTAGCACAGGCACAAAACGAAACAAAACAACAAATGATGATGAGAATGAATCATAGAAAATGGCAATGAGATGAAAATACAATCAATATAATAGTCTACATTACTCAATTGACCAAAATGCAACAAAATAAATAGCACGAATAATATTATTAAAATTAGTTCAGTGAGATAATTAAAATAATGGCAATTAAATAAAATGTATTACAAATGAATTAATGAAACCATATAAATGAAGACAGGAATCATATAATTAATATTGTAAAGTTATGCAAATGACGAGAATAGTATGATACATATCTAACAATGGCATAAATAATAAAACTGACATAAAACTCGAAAAGTATTACTACACATTAAATGGATCCAAGTTCAATCCATGCAAATTAGCATATTTAATACATCTGCAGACCGGAGACAGAGATTTAGAATTCCTATTATAAAACATTTTATGAAATCTTAAACCCTTAGCAGGAATACGAAGACTGATATTGCTTATGAAGGATTCACAATCAATATCACCCTTAATGACTTTACAAAAAAACAAATAATCAAGATCCTGACGTCTGGTAAACAAACTACCGCAATTGAAATATTCGCAATTAGTCTCATAGTTATAACCGGAATTTGGTAAAAATCTATAAGAACACAGGGAAATAAATTTTCTTTGAATATTCTCCAATTTAATTATAATAATAATAATAATAATAATAATAATAATAATAATAATAATAATAAAATAATGATAATATAGTAATAATAATAATAATAATAATAATAATAATAATAACAACAATAATAATAATAATTCATTAATTCATAGTTTTCTGCCCAAGTACAGTTTTCACTGCAAACCCAGCTTCTCCAATCTTCACTCTTTTCACCTTCCTCGTAGTGTCTGCACTTAAAATTGCACTTTTTCAATTCAGATTCTTTCAATTAGGGAAACCCGGGCAAAGCGGATAAGCTAAGAATAAACAATGCCACAGACTATATTTTGGTGATCCCGAAACAAAAACTTAATGACTTTGGTTGTGACATATGTTGTCCACATATCTACAAAATAGCAATTCGTTTCTCGTACCTACGGACAGTGAAATTATGATTTGAGAAAGAAAATATAGTTAATTATTCACTTTGCTCGGGTATCTCTGATATATTGTGCATGTAGGCCTAGTGCGTGTTGTAGATAGCAGATAATCGCAGGATCAAATGTAGAAAGAAATACAATACAAATCACATTATGAAAGATACCCGGGCAAAGCGAATAATTAACCCGGGCAAAGTGAATATTTTCACCTTTCTATTTAACTAGTGGCTTGTGCAGCAAATACTGCTGCAAACTAAGTTCGTTAGACATTCAAATAAAAATTTTTCAGATTTATTTTCAATGAAGAATACTTGTCTTTTTTTATAGTTATTTGCTTCCACAATAATGAAACATACTCCCTCCGAATGGATTTTTTTAGGCCAAATACTTTTTCTTGAACCTATCCAACTTCAGTTTTTGAGTTTCAACGCGAAAACGCAAGTATCAATGTCAGGACGATAGCAGTAGCTATTTCGGGTCATTGTGAATTGTAGGCAAAAGTTAAAAAAAATGTCAGGTTTGCTAAGCTTTCGAACAATAGCATTTTCGTATAGCTGCTGCATGTAGAACTTGAAATGTAGAGCGTAAAATCATTTTATCCTACTAAGAGATCTTGCTGAAATCATCTGGAGACTACAAAATTCTCTAGGCCTCTTATTTTATCAGTAAGTAATGTCTTTTTATCTTTCCTTAGGAACTGTAATTTTTGCGCCCTATCGAGCCAATACTGAAGACAATGACACATATCAATATCTACACTACACCACCATTAAGTATATGAAAAAGACCCAACCCTACTGGGTTAATAAGTATAAAAATATTTGATTTTTAATAACAATATTATTATCTTACTTAAGTTTTGTAGTTATATATAGCAGCCACTCAGTAAATTATAGAAATGAAGACCTAAATTAAGATATTCTCTACATTTACTTACATAACCACAAAACGTTTCACTTTCATGTCATCAATATAGCATCAATATTATGTACAATTAATGAAAAATAGATGCGTCATATTAACTATAATAATATTTAATTTCTAATGGTAATAATGTCATCAAACCACCTCAAGTTTCGTGGATTTGAATATCCAATACACAGCTGTACTCAGAAAATTATACACTGCAGAATCAGTTTTTAATAACAAATTGAATTGAGCTCTAAATATGTCGGCAATCCTGCAGGTCATGGCCTTCGTGTAATAGCCTATTGTTTATTGTAGTGTGTGTTTTGTTCTGAAATTCAATCAAGTCGGCCGTGATTCAATAAAATAGTTCTCAAAACTGACAACAGATGGATTTTGGAAAATAGGAAAATTATGTAGGAAAATTGACATTTCACTGAAAACTACTACTTTTCCGAAAAACTTTGGATGCCAGACATGAAAATGAGGGGTCACTCATTAAAATCCGTTCAGCCGTTTTCCCGTAATTTCCATTACCAGTTCAAATTATATATATAGATTTCTATTCACTGATAATAAAATTAAATGAACACATAAACACGATGTTAATGAGTCATATGAGACGATAATAAATGTTATTACAGCCCTTTACAGCACGTTAGATTAATACAAAATACAAATTTGAACAAGTCGAAGTTTCATTGGCACTGAAGACTTGGATTTCTTCTGTTTTTCCTCCTGCCCATAAGTTACTTCTCTTTCAACGTTTTTAATCGGTAGACTATAGATGTAAGAACTTCAGAGCGCTGACATTTTCTTCGTTTAACTAGTATCGTTCGAGCATCCATTTTTGGCACTGGTCTAAATCAAAGGAACTGACTTGGGTTCTCTTGCTGATGATGTTGAGGGTTTTCGTGTAACCGGAACTGAAAATCTGAGTGTAATTGATGTAGTGAATATTTCTTCAATATCTGTATATGCCGACATCAAAGAGGTGGTTGGTTCTGAGTGACCATTAACTGTTTCTTCAGCCGCTGAAGAAGCTGGCACCGCAGAATTTGTTAAATCTGAGCCAGCTGTCGTTTCGCTGATTTCTGCCTCAAGTGGGCGATCTGTAAGTTCATCTGGAGCAAACTCTTCATCAACACACACGTTATGGTTGTATGGCCAGATAGCAGAACCACTGATTGGAAGATTTTATTTCTTCAAGTGTTTCTTCATGGCTTCTTGAGACCATTTGGCTTGCTCCGTCTTCCTCTTGAAAAGTTAAACCATCTGAAAACACATTACGACCTTTTTAAGTAAAAATTAAGATCAGTGTTGCTGATTTATAATTTAATTAGTGTGACTTAATGCCTCCACTATGTAAAATGATCTAACACGCTTTATTACAATAGACAAATACATACAAAAATACAGCTGATACTTATACAGTCAAAAAAGGTGGCAGGGCAAAGCGGATAAGTTATCCACTTTGCCCTATTCACTTTGCTCGCAGACGCCACTTCGCTTTTCATTTAAGGTTATACAAATATAAACGTCAATAATCTTCTTCATAAGGACGGCACTTTAGAAGTAATAGTATCGCCTATATATTACTATCACATAACAAAGAGTTTCTGCACTACTGTATGTTGTACATATATTTCTCTTACCTTGAAATATTCTAAGAAAACAGTCAATTTTCTTCAAACACACGCTGACTTCTTTTCTTACTAGCTGGAATGACGACAAGTCAGTTCCAGCGCAAAATCTGGTTGGGATTCCTCTCCAACATAGCAGAAAGCGCTACTTATTGGCGTTCCTGAGAAATAGACATTATTCACTTTGCCCGGGTCTCCCCTATAAGCTCTTTTCTCTGCAATTGATATATATATATATATATATATATATATATATATATATATATATATATTCCTTCCTCCCCCCCCCCATTTTTTGTTCTCTTGATCTCTACATGAATTTATTATCATATCCTTTTTATTGTGGAATATATTTAATTTTCGTATTTTTTATTAATATTATTTTATTACATTCCATTTTTTGTATTCTTTCTTACGTTTTCCCTATTAACTATTTGTACTGAGTTGCTTTTATTATATTCCAATCTTTAGATCTGTATTTTACTTTCTTTTTTCTATTATGGTATTATTTTCATGTTGTTTAGTGTAGATTTTGTTATACTATTTTTTTTGTAATGTCAGTATTCTGTTCTTTAACTGTTTGTTAAATTTTCACTGCTTGTATACCTCGTGACCTGGTAGAGTGTAAGAGAAGGCCCTATGGCCTTAACTCTGTCACTATAAATACATTATTATTATTATCATTATTATTATTATTATTATTATTATTATTATTATTATTGTCAATTTATTTCAACTCAACAACAATGTAACTTTATTCTTCCAACAATAACTCTTCACTTTCTACACAGTAATACAGCATTCGTTAGTGCGCTCCACTGACGACAATGACAATTTACTTGGACTATTACGAACAACAATGAACTGTTAATCTTAACTAATATTTACAAAGCACTATTTACAAATCAGAACTGTCAGTTCTCAGTTCACAGTTCCTCTAGCTCAGTCACTCGAGCTCACAGTATCTCGAACCACAGACCTTCAGAGACAGTTCACTGTACTCGAACTCAGGTCCCTCCAACTGCGGTCCACTGCACTCGAACTCAGGTCCCTCCAACTGCGGTCCACTGCAATCGAACTCAGACCTTCGGATGCTGACACAGTTGCGGACGCACACTCGAGTCGAACTCCGGTACACAAGACTGGCTTGCTTGCTCTGGCTTACTCACTGACTGAATAAACTGGAACTGCTCAAGTTCGCCCGCGTTTCTTCTTTTATAGCAAAATCATATTTACGAGAAATTTCTACGGGTGTTCAGAGATAGCTCTCTCGAATTATCTGGATATCTCCACTTCGACGGACTTCTGGAAGAGTCGGGATGGTCCGTTTCCCCTTCACTCCGCACGCAGCAGTTGCGCGCGCACCCTCCCCTCGTCGCGTTGACGTAATACACCCCCTCTGCCCTTCAGCATGCAGATGCTCCCCGTACCAGCGTTTCGTCTGCCGCGCGCCCTTTCGGACGCGTGTTCAAACCCCGTTGCAGCTGTCACATTATTATTATTATTATTATTATTATTATTATTATTATTATTATTATTATTATTATTATTACTCTTCGCATATTATACATATATCTTAATGTCGTCTATCATCTGATATCTTCTTCTGCCCCGAACTCTTCTACCGTTCACCATTCCTTCCAGTGTATCTTTCAGTAGGCAGTTTCTTCTCAGCCAGTGACCTAGTCAATTCCTTTTTCTCTTCCTGATCAGTTTCAACATTATTCTTTCTTCACCCACTCCTTTTAACACAACTTCATTTCTCATTCTGTCTATCCATTTCACACGCTCCATTCTTCTCCGTATCTACATTTCAAATGCTTCTATTCGCTTCTCTTCACTTAGTCGTAATTTCTATGTTTCTGCCCCCATACAATATCACAATCCACACAAAGCAGTTCGCTAGTGTCTTCCTTAGCTCTTTCTCCAGAGGTCTGCAGAAGATGCTCCTTTTTTATTAAAAGCTTCTTTGGCCATTGCTGTCCTCCTTTTGACTTCTTTGCAGCAGCTCATGTTACAGGTCACCCCAAAAATAATGTTTAAACTATAAATCAATAGGATATACGTCAAGAAGTCGTTCTCAATATAAACATGGAAGTATAAGATTATTTATTTATTTATGTATTTATTTATTTATTTATGTATTTATTTATTTATTTATTTATTTATTTAATCTGACGGGATTATTAACTCTTGAAGACGAAACAAAACAAATTATCTAAACCTTGACGGCAAAAAAGTAGAAGATAGAGGGGAGGTATATAGACAGAAACAATTTTTCCTACACTCTGAAGACAAATCTTACATGATGTTTACTTTCTATGTTTGTAATTCATGATTTGTGTAGTTAAAATGTGATTAAAATTAATACCCACGTTTTGTTGTACAATTTAAAAATATATTTGTAAATTCTACGATTTTTTTATAGAACTAACAGAAGAGAGCATAGATTTTACACATCGCAGGTTACAGAATATTTATGTGAAATATCAGAACTAGTCAATTTATTCATCCCAAGAACCTGGGGATGAAGTAATAAAAGAAAATCTATTGGATTCGGTACGAACGTATCTGATTCATGCAAAGCCTCGTCAGATTATCCGAGAGATTTGGATTATCGAGAGCTCAATAAAAGGAATCCACACGGATTATAAGTCCACCCGAGCTTCCATCAATTGGGTTGAAACCTCTGCGGATATTTTCCCAACGTTTTGTCTTCCCCACGAACTGTTCAGGATTCAACACCGTAGAAAAGCGTGTGGGGCATAAATCAGATGCGAATTTCCTTTTATAATGAATAAATCGGAGTTTATGTAGGCTATATATTATTCACAACACCTAACATTGCTTACGTCACTATAATGCCTAACTACAATACCTAAACATAGGTAGGTGCTAAAGGTAGATCATTAGTTCATGCTCGTGGCAGGCACGTGAGTCTTTCTTCTGAAGCAATCCAATTCCGTCGTAAGATAAGCGATCATAACGTGCAGGATGAAAGAGATAGTCATTATTAGAGCCCAGATGTTTGGCAAAATGCCTTTTTCTGCGAGATCGTGCGTATTTGCTTGTTTTCCGCACTGAACCAATACGCGGTAAGTGTGAAATACCACATTCAGTATTCCCAACGTAACACACATAACAATTTCCCTCTTCTTACCGCTTAAGCGCGACATTCATTTTACTGCTTTAGGCTTTTAACATATTATTTTTAGAGACTTTTAACATAGTAATAATTATAAATTGGAAACTTACCACTGCAATTTCACCTAAATTGCAATGTTAATTATTGTTTTTAAATAGTTGCAAAAATTAAGTAAAGTCTACTACTCCACGAAAGTTATTGCATTCCTGATACAAGTAACATTAAGGAAGCCGTGAAAAAAATCAACGAGATTCCAGATGCCGATGTTATTACTGCAATATGTTATATAAATAATATTGTTAAAATATTAAAATGAAAAAATAAATCATTACATAACTTTACCGTTTGTTTTAAGTTCGCATTTATAGACTGGGAAAAAAAAAAGACAGACGTATATCACGGCCTGCTGGAGTATAGTAAACACAGAAAACATTTTATAGCAACAATGTTGAAGAGAGATATTTTGGTTTTCCGAAGTTGCCGTCATTAAACAGAAACCAACATGGAGATTTCATTGCAACTAATTAGAAATTCGTCTTTCAGGTATGTCATAAACGAACTTCGCACAAAATAATGTACGACACACGAGCGGTATGTTTGTTTTCATGTTCTCGGAAATTAAAGAAGCTCAACTACGTTTCGCTTTTTCAATCTTTTCCTCGAACATGAAAACGTCAACATACCGCTCTTGTAACGTATATTACTATTGGGTGGAAGTAAATCATTATTTGCGTAGATATAAATGTGATTTGGAGTAAATCAAAGTGACAGGGCCAATTTTTATTTTGACTATTTTGCCTTTTTAAGGTGTTTCTTACTGAGAATTTTTTTTTTTCGTTTTAAAGCAATATTCTTGGTTTATTTGCAATTTTATACTTAATTGTAATGTAATGTGAATGAAATTTAAATATTTGAAACAATGACTAACTTTACTAACAATATTAAATAAAAGTAATTTATTTCAGTGCTTAATCTGCTAATAAACGTGCTTTAATACTGTTGATGTAATATGAATAATGATCGACAACCCACAGTTACAAATATAATATCGTCATGTCTTCACGATACCAACAATCAGCTTTGTAATTTTAAATATTAAGCTCGTTCTCATAGAAGTTGTCGCGTAGCATTTCCAATTGTTTGCTTTCATATTTTTAAATCTTACCGTTACAATTTCGTGCTACACCTACAGACGTGGACAAATTATTAGACTAAAACTCTTTCTTGGAAACATAATATAATTCGTCATATCACTATCTGTATAATTCACAGAGTCTCTATTGTTGTAAATGTGATTGTTTACATCTTCTGGTATATTTTTCCAATGGTTAAGTATATTTTTTGTGGCTATGTTGTGTTTTAATTATATACTGCAGAAGATATTCTCCCATGGCCTGCAAGAAGACCGGACATGAACGAAATTGAAAATCTGTGATCTATACTGAAGAAGAAAGTGAACAAAAAGAGGCTTACAACAAAACATGGACTCATTTAAGCACTGTCTGATATCTGGCTAAATGATGCTGATATTCAAAGAAAGTGACAAACTTTGGTTTCCAGCATCCCTGACAAAATCAACGTGTTAATGAAGAATAAGGGAATATTCACAAAATATTTGTAACCTCCAGACTCAATTTTCTGTTCATTATATCTGTGGAAAATACATTTTTGTTCATTATTTCTACCGATAAATACAGCTTCGTTGCACATATAATTAATTTTGTCTAATAATTTGTCCACGTCTGTATTTATTATTTTAGGAGAAAGAAATTTGACTGAGGAACAGTCGGGTGACAGAAGGTATAAGATCGGTAAGCTAGAATGCCTAAATTCAGTAAACCACTGAAAAGTAAACTTCATGCTTACGTTAGTGAATTTGGTGTCCATGTGTTTTCAACCGATGGAACAATTTTGTTATGTAAGATTTGTGAAAAGAGAGTTGATCACGAAAAAAGGTATTTTATAAGTCAACCTGTGTCACCTACGAAGTAAATATGTGAGTTATGTTGATATACAAATTAAGCTTTCAGGAATAACTCCCTGTAAAGTTAATTTGAATAATTTCGAGGAAAAAATTGTTCCGGGGCCGGGTATCGAACCCGGGACCTTTGGTTAAACGTACCAACGCTCTCCCACTGAGCTACCCGGGAACTCTACCCGACACCGATCCAATTTTTTCCCTCTATATCCACAGACCTCAAAGTGGGTTGACAACCGTCAAGCGACCAACATTTGAGTGCACACTAACTCTGTGTGACTTTAAATTGTGGTTTTCTGTTACGTACAGTGACGTGTATTATGCAAATTAAGCTTTCAGGACTAACTCCCTGTAAAGTTAATTTGAATAATTTCGAGGGAAAAATTGTTCCGGGGCCGGGTATCGAACCCGGGACCTTTAGTTAAACGTACCAACGCTCTCCCACTGTGCTACCCGGGAACTCTACCCGACACCGATCCAATTTTTTCCCTCTATATCCACTGACCTCAAAATGGGCTGACAACCGTCAAGCAACCAACATTTGAGTGCACACTAACTCTGTGTGACTTTAAATTGTGGTTTTCTGTTACGTACAGTGACGTGTATTATGCAAATTAAGCTTTCAGGAATAACTCCCTGTAAAGTTAATTTGAATAATTTCGAGGGAAAAATTATTCCGGGGCCGGGTATCGAACCCGGGACCTTTGGTTAAACGTACCAACGCTCTCCCACTGAGTTACCCGGGATCGGTGCCGGGTAGAGTTCCCGGGTAGCTCAGTGGGAGAGCGTTGGTACGTTTAACCAAAGGTCCCGGGTTCGATACCCGGCCCCGGAACAATTTTTCCCTCGAAATTATGTTGATATAATTTAAATTTATTGCTAAAATATATTATGCCTTTTTAAATTTTATAATGCCTTTTTAAAAGATTATTGTGTCTTTTTTTTAACGTTTTTATTGCCTTTTTTTCCTGCATATTTTAACTGTCATAAATGCCTAAACAACCGGGTTCTAGTCATTATCAACAGTTCCTCTGCTGCTATGCTAGACCTGCCTGTGAATTAGATATCGAGATGTTAGTTAATTTGATCTAACTGTACTTGCTGATACCGTAATACTCTCGCATCTTTCCACACACGATTAATTCCCAGCTTCCCAAGGTTTTTAGAACACATTTTTCAGGACTTAATGTTTCTCTCGTAATTTCCCTCTCTTACTTACTTACTTACTTACAAATGGCTTTTAAGGAACCCGAAGGTTCATTGCCTCCCTCGCATAAGCCCGCCAGCGGTCCCTATCCTGTGCAAGATTAATCCAGTCTCTATCATCATACCCCACCTCCCTCAAATCCATTTTAATATTATCTTCCCATCTACGTCTCGGCCTCCCTAAAGGTCTTTTTCCCTCCGGTCTCCCAACTAACACTCTATATGCATTTCTGGATTCGCCATACGTGCTACATGCCCTGCCCATCTCAAACGTCTGGATTTAATGTTCCTAATTATGTCAGGTGAAGAATACAATGCGTGCAGTTCTGTGTTGTGTAACTTTCTCCATTCTCTTGTAACTTCATCCCGCTTAGCCCCAAATATTTTCCTAAGCACCTTATTCTCAAACACCCTGAACTTATGTTCCTCTCTCAGAGTGAGAGTCCAAGTTTCACAACCATACAGAAGAACCTGTAATATAACTGTTTTATAAATGCTAACTTTCAGATTTTTGGACAGCAGACTGGATGATAAGAGCTTCTCAACCGAATAATAACAGGCATTTCCCATATTTATTCTGCGTTTAATTTCCTCCCGAGTGTCATTTATATTTGTTACTGTTGCTCCAAGATATTTGAATTTTTCCACCTCTTCGAAAGATAAATCTCCAATTTTTATATTTCCATTTCGTACAATTGCATTAAAAAAAAATAACTGGACATTTCTTTCACCTTCAAGAACGTCTTTCATGAAGAATCCAAATACCGTAAAATAAGGATGGAATCCCTTTTATAAAGAAAAATTCTATAGTTTCCCTATCGACACCGAAGATGAACTGAATTTGTCGCCTATTGAGAGTTGTTGTTGTTTTTGTTGTTCAGTCAACTGTCCGAAAACAAGTCTGGACCCCACAAAAGACACCAACATGACATCGCTCATGAGGCAACTAAGCCATGAGATAATGGAGTACGGTGGCCAGTCCCTTTCCCCCTCCATTGCATATGTCGCCGACAAGCTGCATATTACACTAAGTTAATCAGATTTCTGATGCCTACAAACAATAATTGTCCTTCCTCTGACACATATCGTCAAGTGAGATAATAATAATAATAATAATAATAATAATAATAATAATAATAATAATCCTCATACTCATCCTCTTTCACAATAGCCCTGCCAAGACTCTGGAATTCGTTACCTGCTAGCATCAGGGACTGTCGAAATAAAATTCAATTCAAACGCAAACTTAATAGGCACTTGGTCAGTAATTGAGACTCGTTCAGACATGGTTTCTTGTAAATAGTTCTCTTAATCTATCACAAAATATTTCAATATCCGGTAATTTCATTACTATAGATTTTTGTTATTGTAGGTTTAATTTGTAATTCAGTAAATACAAAAATATTCTTTGTTCTTAACTTCTATGATAAAATGTCTAGCTTTCATTAATCAGATAATCTTGTCGTACTTTAATTTTTATTGTAATTGTAATTGTAAATTTAATGTTAATTGTAATTTTATTGTTCATATTATAGTTGTAATCCCCTGGTAGAGGGGCAGAGAAGGCCTGAAGGCCTTATCTCTACCAGGTTAAATAAATACTAAAATAAATACTAAATAAATACTAAACACTATTTCTTACCATTTTTTACTATTGTCTCACTAACATTACTTACCTAACTTTCATTATTTACTTTTACTTTCATTATTTACTTTCATGTTGTTTTACGGTCTTGTATTAATGTAATAAAAGCCAATTGTATTCAATTAGAATTAGTCTGGGTGGGCGGAAGAGAAGGTCTACTGGCCTTAGATCTTTCAGATCAAATATATAAATAAAATAATTATTAAATTATTATTAAGTCAAAAAGTTTGTCAGGACCTTTTTGGGACACCCTGTATATGTATGAATGTTCACATGTGCATGTTCACGCCATTAACAGGCCAAATGAGTTCAATACATGGCTGAAATAGTACGAGAAAGCCTTCAATAATAACAAATAACGTTTCTCCTCAACAGCGTCTTAAAAATCCAAAACCCTGAGTTGAGTTGCTTCATTAAAATGATTTTCTTCATTTTTCCTTCATGCAGATACGAAGGGAAAAGGAGTAAAGCGTTAGTCATTTTTTAAATCACACAATGATAGAAGTAACGGAATGCATTGTTGTTAAGGGATTCGAAATGCGCCTTATCTCAAGACACGTATAGGAAGCTCACAACAATATAATGGGTTCTCTTTATGGTCCGACCCCCAGCGTATAAATAGGAAGTATATTCGAGGCAAGGGCCTCTATTCATACGGTTCGAACCTGCAGACTGTAACGGTAATGGGGTGGGATATAGGTTGTTGTGCCTGTGGTATTCAGCACCCTCCAACAATCTTTACTATGTTATCGGGACCTGTTTGCAACCCCTACTGCATTATTAATTGCATGTCTCCCCTTTTCACCCCCTAGGGCGACACGGGGTGACATTTTATTCATGATAGAATAACTCTGTGCATGTGTAGGATTTAGGAATATTTTAAATCCTATATTAAGCCTATTTAATAATTGTAATAGAGGATATCTTGAAGGCGCACAAGAAAGATTTGCCCAATTTATATCATTATAAAAACTGATATACTCTTTTAGGGGTCAGAAAACAGTAAATACAACGCTCCTATTCATAAAATAACAGAGGTACATATTTGTATAAGAACAGACTGTCTCTGAAACATTCTCATATCTCTCCAAGTATTAACCAAAGCGTATACGAGCCATATTTGTTTCTTATCTTCCAAGTATATATTTATCATATCAACAGACTGTTTTCTGAAACGATGTCATACCTCCCTTGAGGATGAACTGAAGTGCATACAAACCACAATTTCTTATCTTTCATGTACAGACGTTGTTTCGTAATTTGTGGCACCCACATTATTGGTGGACACAAAAAATATTGAATAAAAATTCATATAGACATATGTCCCATGTGTCCTTGTTGGTGAGTTAATGCTAACTGAAGGGTAAATACTCTCCAATTCTTGATATGTGTATTATTACTGACTGACCTGCACGTTCTCCAGACTTAACTCTATTGGAGTTTTATTTTTAGGCCACTCGAAAACAATTGCCTGCCCTTTGGCAGAAAACTATGAATGAATAAATGAATGAATTCATTAATTAATATTACATACTATAATTCACATAAAATTATAAAAAATATGAAAATTGTATTTTTCTACAATCATTTTAGTTTTGGCCGTGATAGTAAAAAATAGGTTTTTATGAGTTGCTTTTTATGTTTTTTTTTTTTTAATTTTGTCACGTTACTATATTAGACTAATTTGCATGAAGATTTATAATTTCTCTTTTAATTACTCATGTATTACATTTCTGGCGGTGTGGGAGGTATAGTCTAATGGCCTTAATTCCACCAGAGAAAATAAGTAAATAGAGAAATAAAGAAATAACTTAAGTAGGTAATTAAGTAAATAAATAAATAAACATATAAGTCAATAAATAACATAAGTAAATAATTAAGTAAATAAACGAATAAATAAATAAATAAACGAATAAATAAATAAATAAATACATACATAAATAAATAAAAGATTTGAGTATTGAAATAAGTAATTAAGCAAATAAGTAAATAAATAACATAAATAATTAAATAAATAAGATAACATAAGTAGGCTAATTAAGTAAATAAATAAATACATAAGCAAATAAGGAAATGAGGAAATAAATATGTAAATAAACGGAAAACTAAAACAAAATAATAATTACTGATATCCGGTAATACTTGGTACCTGAGCCACTGAAACATTTATTTAGTATTTCATGTTTTTTTTTATAATTAAATATGATATGTAGGCAAATGTTTGTTCATATATTTCGGTCTGTAGTTATTGAATTACTTTCTGGTAGGCTTTTTCAACTTTTCGGAGGTGTGCCTTTAATACTTTTTTCTCCTACACAGATAGTTACGATACTTTCTTCACAGATGGCAGGCCTGTTGCGGAACTTGAGAGGATGAGATACAAATGGTGTTATGAAGAAATGAAGGACTGACAAGTCGTGGCCCTTGTAATTGATATCATTTCAACATTCTCTTGGAGTGACTTGGAAAATTACGAAAAATTCAACTCACGATAGCAGACCCCTGGGATCGAATTTCAAACCTCCCGAATACTCCTTTCCAACAGAAATGTAACTTTTTATGTTTTTCACATCATGGATCGTAAAAAAACTTCGTTCATTTTTTTTTAACTCTGCACACAATTTTAAATGCAGGTGGCTCCCCTATGTATTTTCAAGGAGTTGCATGTTGGAAATTTGTGCTATGAATGCAGAGAAAGAAAGAAAACTGTAGTTCTTCTGATCAACCACTATGCTGCTAAAGTTTAAATATCAGGTCTATTAACCACTACACAATCGTATATTTTCCTTATGAAATTAAACGAACTAGCGTCCACATCTGTGGAGTAACGGTTAGCGCGTCTAGCCGCGAAACCAGGTGGCCCGGGTTCGATTCCCGGTCGGGGCAATTACCTGGTTGAGGTTTTTCCGGGGTTTTCCCTCAACCCAATACGAGCAAATGCTGGGTAACTTTCGTTGTTGGACCTCGGACTCATTTCATCGGCATTATCGCCTTCATCTCATTCAGACGCTAAATAATCTTAGATGTTGATAAAGCGTCGTAAAATAACCTACTAAAATAAAAAAATATATACGAACTAGCCAACAGCATCCATCAGAACCTCACCACATCGGAATTTATAACTATTGTTATGTTATACCAATGATTCAAAGTAACTAATGCTGAAACAGATCATGGTCGAAATATGATAGCGAATGTACATCGGTCTGTATGTACAGTGGCTTTTAAGTAGAGACCTCAGTACTCTGCCCTTTGTTTAACGTGTGTGGTAAAATTAACCCAAGTCTGGGGCCAGCCGATACCCAGTTTCAACCGATACCTCACCCTTCTGTAATCGACCACACAAAAGTTAGAGCAAAATCAAATTCCATGTCATTTGAACCAGCGCTTTACACCGGCAGGTCAGGATAAACAACGGCTATGTACACAAGTCCGCAGGCTGCCAACATTGTGACAAGCTTACCAACTCTCACGTCCTTATTGTCTTCAAATACAGTACTTCGAATCGGCGACATCAATTGAAACAACTGCATTAGATAGTTTGTGACTTCTATGCTTAAGAATGCAATTGATGGGGTAAACTATGCACAGTATATAACAGTGTTGTTTGTACACCGAATATATTATTAAACTGACCTTTGAAATGGCTATAAAAGTCAAAATATATCAGTCTACAGTAATAATAAATCTGCAGCAAAAATTTTTCTGGTAATTTTCGATTTTCCAAAAATTATTGGTGTTAACATGTATAATTAACCATCCTGAAACCGAAAATAGCTTTTTTGAAATTTTTGTATGTCTGTCTGTCTGTCTGGATGTTTGTTACCTTTTCACGCGATAATGGCTGAACCGATTTATATGAAAATTGGAATATAAATTAAGTTCGTTGTAACTTAGATTTTAGGTTATATGACATTCAAAATGCTTTATTTAAAAGAGTGTTATAAGGGGGCCTGAATTAAATAAATCGAAATATCTCCCTTATTATTGATTTTCATGAAAAATATTACATAACAAACGTTTCTTTAAAAATAATTTGCGATAAGTTTTATTCTATACAAAATTTTGATAGGACTGATATTTAATGAGATAAATTAGTTTTAAAATTACAATAACAACGCCATCTAAGGCGCTGTACTGAATTAGAAACAAATGACTTCGTCTATAAGGGGCCTTGGACAACAACAATCGGAAGCTATGAAACATACGGTAGCCTAAAGAGAATGTTTCTGTGTTTGTATGAAGTAATATCGGAAGCTAAATTAACCGATTTGTATAATTAATTATTATTTCACCATTGGAAAGTGTAGTTTCTCTAGGTGGACATAATGCTATAATGTTATTACAGTAACGTCTGAGTAAATCGAGGACAGGTAAGATTAAAATAGCTTCTTATGCACAGAAAACTGGATAGGCATTCGTTTCCTGTATTTCCTAAAATAATTTTTATGACTGGATCAAAATGATCGCATTTTAATTTTTTTTAATACAATTTAAATTAAGCAACATAATAAACGATTTATCCTTATATCAAACACGAATGTTCCCTGGATCAAATGTCCTATTTTAATTATGTAATTACTTTATATTTATTTCTAATGGGTGCAGCGGAGCGCACAGGTACGGCTGGTATATCAATAAATATAATAAGAATAAACACAAATATAACAAACATAATAAGAAAACCAAAACATAATTACAAAAAAAAAATAGGAATACAACACAAACACAAGGCACAAATGGGACGTTGTTTAAGGCACAAATGGGACACAAAGCATGGACCGACATCAATGCTAGATTAGCAACACCATCATACTTAGGCAGGGCAGATCATATAAGGAAGTTTACACCTGTGGAGTAACAGTCAGCGCGTCTGGTCGCGAAACCAGGTGGCCCGGGTTCGAATCCCGGTTGAGGTTTTTTCCGGGGTTTTTCCTCAACCCAATACGAGCAAATGCTGGGTAACTTTCCACAGGTGTGGACTCCTCCAAGTAGATTTTGAACAGGGTAGGTGATAAAGGACATCCTCGACTCACTCCTCTCCCTATTTCGCTTCCTTCCGACATTTCTTCTCCTATCCTGACTTTGACTCGTTTATATTTTTATAATGTTATTAGGTAAAAATCTGTTTTTGAGAAAAAAAGCAGGTTTTGGATTCAACCTATTCACTTCTAATTTATTTGCACATTTTATTGTGTTAATAATTTTGTAATTATTGATAAAGAAATCCTAATATATATCACTCGTTCTGAGTTTCAATAAATAAATTTCTTCGTAACTTAAGGGGAGAGGATGATATTTTTTAAAACTTTTTTCATATTTCGTGTAAATTATTAATTTTTTGTATGTAGAGAGCTCATAGCTGTGGTACCTCAACCAAATAAAAATATTTTGAAAAAAAAATTATGTGGGGGCCCAAATATGGAAAAGATATACCCAATGCAGAATTGTACTAAAACCGATATATCTAAACCGTTTTTAAAGATAGATTCAAACAGTTTTTGCAATGTATTTGCAAAAGTATGTTCTACAAACTGTCTGTAACAGAATTTTGATATTAGTCCCTACGTTTGTAAAATAAACAATTAAAATTTAGTAACAATTTTGTGTTTTCCTTTCTTGCAAACAAACGGACGTATTTTTTAAAATAATATCAATTAACAAAATTCTGTTACAGAGAAAAGTTTCCTAATAGTCTAAAGAATGTGTATTCTAAATTTCTTGCATGTATCTTTAATAGTTCAGAAATTATATCCATTTTGTCTGGCAATGTAGCAAAAAAAATGAAGTTACTGGAAACCGATAAAAGCGGGCGTGTGATTTAAAAATCCATAGCGCAGGAAGTTTAAAAATGACGTCTCAACATCCGATAAGGGCACAAATACCCACAAAATGTTATGCAATGCATTCCAGATATATCAAAGGGTATTTTAGAGAAAAAACATTTTTTTGAAAATTTAATTTACCGGAAACAACAATAAAAGTGGGCGAGTGATTTAAAAATCCATAATGCAGGAAGTTTAAAAATGGCGTTCCACAAATATCAGAGCTTATTTTAAAGAATTTTTTTTTTTTTTTGAAAATTTAGTCATTTTTCATCAAAAATACCATCCTCTCCCCTTAAGTGACTCTGAATTTTATGAACAACCTGAAAACTCTCGTGATATTAGCTATGGTAATATCTGGGCAAGCTGTATAAAATCACGCCAGAATAGCAGTTGGAGGGCAGTGCGTTGCTATGATACGCGCATGTATTGGCGACAGCTGAGCATCGCGGTGTAAACGCGATAAGCTGGTCGCATAAAAAAAAACTGGCAACATATTGAACTGGGTCACAGGGTTCTTGCCATCCTACGGACTGACAGACAGAACATGATTCACATCGCCGTGATTGATGGCTCCAAGAAAATTATTCCAGCTAATAGATTGACATGCGAGAAAGCCTGATTAAGTGTCAGCATCTTTATTAACCGATTTTTTAAATTAAACCCAGATGTTACTGATAGTTCCTATGATGTACTGAATCAAAAAAATTCAAGGCAGCGAATTAAATGGATCCAGATTCGTATCCCTTCAGGGAGTATAATTTGTGTTTTCATATTTAGGAACTTTTACAAAGCTATCCATTTGAAATTTTAAATACAGTTCAAGGAAATTCTGGTTAATACAAGGACATCATTTTATTTTTACTAACATTTTTAATATTAACCTGGCGATACCTTTGGATTAACATTTGAGAACCGGAAACGCCGTTTGCTACCCCCTTCCACGACTGGAGTTCGATGATACTGGCGTAAAATACAAACAAATCACTTTACTAGGTACAGGAGGGAAGGAAAGTAGTTTTACGTAAACTAGGAAATATCGCGATTTTGAGTTTGATAATTTTCATTAGGTTTTTGTTTAATCAAAATACAGTACAGTATTAACAACGGGTGTTTTTACTCACGAACTGAGCTATTCATTCGGACGTATTCAATATGCAGTGTATATTGTAGTTTACAGTAAATTAGCGTACACTATAGAGAACGAAGTTAAATTGAAAAATAATCATAATATGGATATTTAAACACATTTTTGAAAATGGTGGCCGTTCATTTCGATACAGGCTTCAGTTCTAATGCGCATATTATTGCACTATAGACTATTGCATCTAATTCCAATTGCCAGTTTCGTCCTTCGTACTAGTAACTCATGTTGAAATAATTCTGTACCTACTCTACGTACTGTAAATTCAATCTTCACTTCTGTCTGATCCGAAAAGATAAAATTACTCAGACATGCTATCTACTGTCCGTCCAAGTGGTTATGTCGCAGGGTCGTAGAAAGGAGGGAAATCACGTGATAGTTAATTATTTAACGAGGCCCTTTTATTTAAGTTATTTTAAACAGTTGCATAATATTACGTAGACGTCCAATTAATTCCTAACAGAAATTAATGTTTTCAGAAAAGAGCTAAGAAAGCCCAGCCACTAGTCTTTACAGTGGAGCGAGCAGAAGCAGGTGGGGGAAATCGGGATGCGACGTAGGCAAACGGACGACAGTACCTGTGCGAAAATATGATTCAATATTGGAAGTTTTCGTCACTGGAAAACGCGAACATATTTCTGAAACGTACTATAATCGCTAACTCAGTACTGCGGCCTTGGTTCTGTGTAGAGGACAGTTGGAACTTCGTTAGTAGAGGGGGTGGGAGTGAAGTACATTCAAAAACTCAGGTACAATAAAAGTTGAATAAAAATAAAATGATGTCCCTGTACAATCTAGCCTATATAAGGTGCATCTTCTGCGGATCTCCGGAGAAATAAATAAGGAAGAGAGTACGGAAGTGCTTTGTGTGGAGTGTGGTATTCTAGAGGCAGAAACATGGATATTACGACGAAGTGAAGAGAAGCGACTATAAGCATTTGAAATGTGAAACGGACGTATAAGCTTAGAATAAGAAATTAATCTGTGTTGGAAAGAGTGGATGAAGAAAGAATGATGAAACCGATCAGGAAGAGAAAAAGGAATTGGTTGAGTCACTGGCTAAGAAGAAACTGCCTACTGAAGGTTTCACTGGAAGGATTGGTGAACGGGAGAAGAGGTCGGGGCAGAAGAAGATGATAGACGACATTAAGATGTAGGGATCATACGAGACAAAGAGGAAGGCAGAAAATAGGAAAGATTGGAGAAGGCTGGGTTTGCAGTGAAAGACCTGGCCTTGTGTAGAAAACTATGAATGAATGAATGAATGAATATAATAATTTTAATAAACCATTTAAGAAAAAAAACCTTGTGATAAAAGCTGAAAACACTGAGATATAAACATCAAGTTTTGTCGTAACCGAGTGAAAGGAACTGAATGAATATCTTTTTACAGTGTACAGAAATCATCTAATTTTCATAACCAAAATTATTTTCCCATATTAATCTAGGAATAAAGAAAATGATTTATTTATTTATTTTTTGGAAATTTGAAAAATTACATTAATTCATTAACTTCTTAAAATCTAAAAAAATAAAAACTTATCCCACTCCTAGATTAAGACAGGAAAATAAAAAAAAGATTAATCAAACCCTTCCACTAGTTTACCAGAAGAACTGGCCATTTTGACTTGTTTTTTTTTCAGTTGTTTTCTTCCACAAGATTCCTTAATGTTTTATTATTCTTATTCTTATTGTTATTATTATTATTATTATTATTATTATTATTATTATTATTATTATTATTATGTTCATTAGAATCTGTTTTGTTGTATATGTTACTTGTATCAGGAATGCAATAAGTTTCGTGGACTAGTAGACTTTACTTAATTTTTGTAAATATTTAAAAACAATAATTAACATTGCAATTTAGGTGAAATTGCAGTGGTAAGTTTCCAATTTATAATTATTACTATGTTAAACATCTCTAAAAATAATATGTTAAAAGCCTAAAGCAGTAAAATGAATGTCGCGCATAAGCGGTAAGAAGAGGGAAATTGTTATGTGTGTTACGTTGGGAATACTGAATGTGGTATTTCACACTTACCGCGTATTGGTTCTGTGCGGAAAACAAGCAAATACGCACGATCTCGCACAAACGTACTTTTCGCACGCCACCGTAAGCATACACCACCTTCCAATTCACTGTGATCATTAATTAATTAATTCATTCATTCATTTATTCATTCATTTATTCATTCATATATCCATTTATATATTTATTTATTTAACCATGTAATCATGAATCAATATATTTATTCATTTTTCCAATAATTTTAGCCCTCCATTTACATATTCATTAATGCACTAATTTATTTATTTACCTATATATTCATGATTCAAAGTAGCTATTCACCACATTTCCTTTCATTCTATTCATTCATCTACATAATCATTCATTCACGCATCAATTAATTCACTTATTCACCCACATATTCAAGACTGAATCTACCTATTCACCATTCATTCTATCCCATGTACGTATTCATCTATTTACCAACATATATTCATGAATACATTTCTTCACCTTCCCATCAATTTTTCCTGTGTCCTGATTCATTCATTCGTACACATATCAATTAATTCATTTCTTAATCTATTTATTCATCAATCTACCTATTCACTCTTCTATACTTTCTATCCTTCCATTTAAATATTCATTCATTCATTCACAAATGAACTAATTCAGTTATTCACCTATCTATTCATGAATCAATTTATTCACCTTTCCATACATTCGAACCATATACATATGCGTTCATTCATTCATTCATTCATTCATTCATTCATTCATTCACATATCATTTATTTCATAAATTCATTTATTTATTTATGAATTTATCTATTTACCTTTCCATAAATTCGAACCATATACACATGCATGCATTCATTCATTCACATATAATTTAATTCATATATTAATTTATTTATTCGTGAGTCTATCTATTCACCTTTCCATCCTTTCTATCCGTCCTTCTAAAACAGTTTCCTTTATTTTTCCTTGAAATTATTTAATAGTTTACCTATTGATATAAGAAGTCTTCCATTCCGAGTGTTTGGGAGACGGGTTAGGTCAGTTTTGATGATAAATTCACTATATGATGTTGAAAAGTTTTTAAATATTCATGTACAGTATTCTAATTTTGTAATTTATAACGATGCCATACATATTATATATGTTCCAGCGAAATAAATATCTGTTTGTCTCTCTGTCTGTCTATCTAACTATCTATCTACACATTCATTCATTCATTCATTCATTCATTCATTCATTCATTCATTCATTCATTCATTTTCATATCAATTAATTAATTTATTTATTAACTTACTTATCCAGGAATCTATTTACCACTCCAGCCTTTCTATAGGTCGATCTAAATGTTCATTCATTCACATATCAATTAATTAATTTATTGACTTATTTACTTCACTTATTTATTCAAGAATATATATATATATATATATATATATATATATATATATATATATTCGTCTTTCTATCCATTCTATGCCTCCATCTACTCATTAATTAATTGATTTCATTCATTCATTCATTTATTCACTCATTCAGATATTCATCTATACATTCACCAAACCAACCATCTTTCTTTCCATCCGTCCACCCATCCACACACACTCCAGTTATCGCTTTGCAGCGTTATGAATTATGAAAACCTCTCAACTCCCTACATAAAAGTTATCGTTGGCAATAAAGCGAACCTTCTGAAGCCCGTCGTTCATAAAAGAACATCAGAGACGTTCAATGTTTGTTAAAATTCATGGCGATTATATAAAAGTAAATTAAGACAGCGAAAATAAGCCGCGTAGGCTGGAAGCTCTAATCCATCGTTGACAATTCAGAGTTACGCTCCCTTAATGCCAATATAAATGACGTAATCATTACGTCAAAATTCCTCCATTACACTCAAGTACTTGTTCAGACATTTCAGCGGCTGGTAGAGAGAGTTTCTTAATTATTAGAGGGGTAATGATTTTTTCAGGTCCCAGAAGCGTACTATCTCTTGCTCACTAATTAGTGGGGAGGTTGGGGGGGTGTGTGGGGGGTGATTTTAGTGGAGCAGTCAGAAATGAGTTCTAGTGGAATGTAAGTACTAGAAGAGAGCTTCAGAACGACCAAAATTCCGCATGGCATCACCTCTGGAATTAAACTCCCTCCTGCCTCTCTCCACGCTATAGAGATGCTCGATCCACTGAAGACAAATTAAAGGTTTGAAATGAATTACATGCTCCCACATGACAGACTAATTGTGCGTCTAATCAGCGCAAATATAAAAAATGCAGGAATTGAAAACCCACTGTTGATTACACTGCAATGAACCGTGGGTTCCTTTCTTCACATGCATTTTAACTTGGAGAGACACAAAGGACGGTCTTGCTGAGAGACGGAAAATGTGGCTTCGAATGGCTTAATTTGGCGAAGCGATCCGGGTTCGTTTTTCAATTAGATATGAAAGAGGGAAGTATTGTTGTACAGATTAATACGAAACAAAATAAAAATGAAAAATAATATTTGGACTTAAAATATTCCTATCAGGGACATAAATTTGTTTATTTATTTATTTGATTGTTTATTTATTTACTTGTTGATTCATAGATTCATGTTCTATTTATTTATTACTTACTAATTGATAGATTCATGTTCTATTTATTTACTTGTGATTGATAGATCCATGTTCTTTTTATTTATTTACATACTAATTGATAGATTCATGTTCTATTTATTTATTTACTTATTGATTGATAGATTCATGCACTATTTATTTATTTATTTACTTGTTGATTGATAGATTCATGCTCTATTTATTTATTTACTTATAGTTGATACATTCATGCTATATTTATTTCCGTGTTGATTGATAGATTCATATTCTATTTATTTATTTACTTATTGATTGATAGATTCATGTTCTATTTATTTATCTACTTGTTGATTGATAGATTCATGCTCTATTTATTTATTTACCTGTTGATTGACAGATTCATGTTCTATTTATTTATTTACTTCTTGATTAATAGATTCATGTTCTATTTATTTATTTACTTACTAATTGATAGATTCATGTTCTATTTATTTACTTGTTGATTAATAAATTCATGTTTCATTTATTTATCTACGTGTTCATTGATAGATTCATGTTATATTTATTTATTTACTTGTTGACTGATAGATTCATGCTGTATTTATTTATGTACTTATTGATTGATAGATTCATTTTCTATTTATTTATCTACTTGTTGATTGATAGATTCATGTTCTATTTATTTATCTACTTGTTGATTCATAGATTCATGCTCTATTTATTTATTTACCTGTTGATTGATAGGTTCATGTTCTATTTATTTATCTACTTGTTGATTGATAGATTCATGTTCTATTTATTTATCTACTTGTTGATTGATAGATTCATGCTCTATTTATTTATTTACTTGTTGATTGATTTTATTTATTTATTTACTTGTTGATTGATAGGTTCATGTTCAATTTCTTTATCTACTTGTTGATTGATAGACTCATGTTCTATGTATTTATTTACTTATTGATTGATAGATTCATGTTCTATTTATTTATCTACTTGTTGATTGATAGGTTCATGTTCTATTTATTTATTTATTTACTTATTGATTGATAGATTCATGTTCTATTTATTTATCTACTTGTTGATTGATAGACTCATGTTCTATTTATTTATTTACTAATTGATTGATAGATTCATGTTCTATTTATTTATCTACTTGTTGATTGATAGATTCATGTTCTATTTATTTATTTACTTATTGATTGATAGATTCATGTTCTATTTATTTATTTACTTATTGATTGATAGATTCATGCTCTATTTATTTATTTACTTATTGATTGATAGATTCATGCTCTATTTCTTTATTTACTTCTTGATTGATAGATTCATGTTCAATTTATTTATCTACTTGTTGATTGATAGACTCATGTTCTATTTATTTATTTACTTATTAATTGATAGATTCATGTTCTATTTATTTATCTACTTGTTGATTGATAGGTTCATGTTCAATTTATTTATCTACTTGTTGATTGATAGATTCATGCCGTATTTATTTATCTACTTATTGATTGATAGATTCATGTTCTATTTATTTATCTACCTGTTGATTGATAGACTCATGTTCTATTTATTTATCTACTTGTTGATTGATAGATTCATGTTCTATTTATTTATCTACTTGTTGATTGATAGATTCATGCTCTATTTATTTATTTACTTGTTGATTGATTCTATTTATTTATTTACTTGTTGATTGATAGGTTCATGTTAATTTATTTATCTACTTGTTGATTGATAGACTCATGTTCTATGTATTTATTTACTTATTGATTGATAGATTCATGTTCTATTTATTTATCTACTTGTTGATTGATAGACTCATGTTCTATTTATTTATTTACTTATTGATTGATAGATTCATGTTCTATTTATTTATCTACTTGTTCTATTTATTTATCTACTTGTTGATTGATAGACTCATGTTCTATTTATTTATTTACTTATTGATTGATAGATTCATGTTCTATTTATTTATCTACTTGTTGATTGATAGATTCATGTTCTATTTATTTATCTACTTGTTGATTGATAGATTCATGCTCTATTTATTTATTTACTTGTTGATTGATTCTATTTATTTATTTACTTTTTGATTGATAGGTTCATGTTCAATTTCTTTATCTACTTGTTGATTGATAGACTCATGTTCTATTTATTTATTTACTTATTGATTGATAGATTCATGTTCTATTTATTTATCTACTTGTTGATTGATAGACTCATGTTCTATTTATTTATTTACTTATTGATTGATAGATTCATGTTCTATTTATTTATCTACTTGTTGATTGATAGATTCATGTTCTATTTATTTATCTACTTGTTGATTGATAGACTCATGTTCTATTTATTTATTTACTTATTGATTGATAGATTCATGTTCTATTTATTTATCTACTTGTTGATTGATAGATTCATGTTCTATTTATTTATCTACTTGTTGATTGATAGATTCATGCTCTATTTATTTATTTACTTGTTGATTGATTCTATTTATTTATTTACTTGTTGATTGATAGGTTCATGTTAATTTATTTATCTACTTGTTGATTGATAGACTCATGTTCTATGTATTTATTTACTTATTGATTGATAGATTCATGTTCTATTTATTTATTTACTTGTTGATTGATAGGTTCATGTTCTATTTATTTATTCATTCATTTTTTATTTATTCATTTAATTGCTTATTATTTTATTACATTAAATACATATTTGTTTATTTATTTGTTTCCTTATTTGTTTATTTATTTAATTTTTTGTTTATGTAATTATGTATTTAATGATTTTCATATTTGCTTATTTATTTATTTGTTTGCTTGTTTATTTACTTATTTACTTATTCACTTATTCTTTGTTTTTTTTTTATTTTTATTTAGTTATTTATTTACTTGTTTATTTAATTGTTTAGTTATTTATTTACTTGCTGATTGATATATTCATGTTCTATTTATTTATTTATTTATTTATTTATTTATTTATTCATTCATTTATTCATTTCGTATTTATTCATTTACTTGTTTATTATTTTATTAAATTAGCTATATATTTGTTTATTTATTTGCTTCTTTATCCGTTTATTTATTTAATTTTCTGTTTATGCATTTACTTATTTAATGATTTTCTTATTTATTTATTTACTTATTCATTGATTCACTTATTATTTAATTAGTTATTCATTTATTTGATTATTTATTTACTTATTTATTTGTCTACTTATTTATTTGTTGATTTCTTTTTACTTAATTATGAACTTTTTGTAACTTTGGCGATTTCCTTATTTATTTACTTTTCTGTTCATTTATTTCCTTCATTACTGATTTCCCTATTATCTTATTTATTTATTTTTATTTGTTTACTTATTTGTTTATTAATTTACTAATTCATTTATTTGTTTACTTATTTCATTGTTTATTTTTGTAATTTTCATTTATTCATTTACTTGCTTAATTAATAAATTAGTTATTTATTTGTTTATTTCCTTGTTTGTTTCTTTGTTTGTTTATTCATTTATATATTTTCTGTTTATTTATTTACTGATTTTCTGGTTTTCTTATTTGTTCAGTTATGTATTTATTTATTTATTATTAATTTATTATCTGATTTATTTATCTTTGTAGTATTTTTTTATGATTTCTACTTACTGATTTCCTTAAGGCAACGTAAGACATAAATAACATTAGGGACAAAATATAACTTACGAACGAATTATGAACCTTACTTTTGTAGCTGGTAAGGATACAACTTGAGCCAAAGCTACGACAGTGATGCCAACGTTGATATGTGTTGTAATAATGCAATCAGAAACATAGCAAGTGTTAACATGGTTTATAGCGATTCATCTTCACTTAATTCGCTTACTGGGGTAAACTGTGGACTTGCTTTAATGGTATTGTTGTCAATTTGAAAATGGGACGTAACCAAATTGATGCTATACGCGTTACCGCAAGTGTTTGCCCCTTTGCTTTATCTAATAGTAGGCATGGATCGCTTTCAGTGCATTCTCTGTAATTAAACTTTCCGTTCTGCAGATTATCCGGATCCGTTTCGCCGTACACCAGGATTTACCGATCGATACTTTGCTAGAGATTTCTACGGCAGATGACAATTTTCAGCAAGGGAACTAACACAAGAGAAAAACACGAGAGTCCAACTTAAATTTCTCTCTAGCAGGATTCCGGATTGTACCTTCAAAAATTTTGTGGATTAATATTTAGGCCTACTAATATAATAATAAAAAAATCACGAAAACTTGTTTGCTGATGAACAACCAACATTTTCAGGAGCTCAAGAATAACTGTCGAGATAAGAACATAACTTAAATGCTGTTGTACAGCTGCGGCCTAAATATTTTCGTACATTTCACAACACGAGATTCCTAAAAGCCTTCCCGAAAACAAGTGGAAAAACAGCCCAAGTCCACGAAAATGAATATGGCATGGTTTGATAAGCTATAGTATGATATTCTGTGCAATTCTATACTATGCGTTATGAAAGTTTTTTTTTTTTAAGATACTCATAGATAGAAGATGCACTTCACGACCAGAATTTACTCTTAAGTCAAATGGATGGGTCTTTTGACCGTACGTGCTTTACAAAACAACAAGTCCTACTTTGTAGGTTTCGCCCCCCTCATCTATGATTAAATCCAACCACTCTCCAAAAAAAAAAAAAAAAAAAAAAAACACACACACAGATTAATATGAAAAATGGTAGGTACAAACAAAACACATTAGGGATACGTATGATAAGACTTTCCTGTGTTAAACTTCAACGTACTTCGTTTACATGTTTCGACCTATTTATGGGTCATCCTCAGAATTCGTCGTTGTTGGTCTTGGCGCCTCTTGTTCTGTTTCCTGTGAGGGTGCGTTCGTGTGGTATAGTGTGGAGTCAAAGAGTGTG
Organism: Periplaneta americana; assembly: GCF_040183065.1. Classification (NCBI taxonomy): domain Eukaryota; kingdom Metazoa; phylum Arthropoda; class Insecta; order Blattodea; family Blattidae; genus Periplaneta; species Periplaneta americana. Next base: position 164,934,614 of record NC_091125.1, read on the forward strand.
TGTGTTCTGAAATTGAGTTGTGTGTTGAGAATTTCGTTGGGGTGTGTTTTCGTGTGTCTATATATTTCACATTGTTCTAGTATGTTTAGTTTCTGGCTTTTTGGTTGGATGTGCAGTATTTCCATGTCTGTGTTGATGTCTCTGTGGGTGTGGTTAGCATTTGTGATGTGTTCTGCATATGTGGAGGGGTTTTGTAATTTTGTTATGGCTGTGATGTGTTCTTTGTAACGTGTTTGAAATGATTTGCCTGTCTGTCCTATGTAGAAGTTGTTGCAGGTGTTACATTTGAGTTTATATACATCTGTGTGGTTGTATTTGTTTGTTTGTGTTGTTTGTGTGTTGAGATGTTTTTGTAGAGTGTTATTTGTTCTGTGTGCGATGTTGTAATTTAATTTCTTGAATGAGGTTGCAATATTGTGTGTGTTTTTGTTTTCGTATGTTAGTGTGATGAATTTTTTGTGTTCTTATGTTTGTGTTGTATTCTTATGTTTTTTTGTGATTATGTTTTGTCTTACGTATTATGTTGCCTATTATGTTAGGGTTGTATCCGTTTTCTTGTGGTATGTATTTGATTGTGTTTAGTTCTCCGTTGTAATCCTGTTGGTTCATTGGTATGTTGAGTAGTCTGTGTACCATTGTTCGGAATGCAGCTTGTTTTTGTTGTGCGGGGTGGTTGGATGTGATGTGGAAATACTACACATCCAACCAAAAAGCCAGAAACTAAACACACTAGAACAATATGAAATATACAGACACACGAAAACACACCCCAACGAAATTCTCAACACACTACTCAACTTCAAAACACACACACTCTTTGACTCTGCACTACACCACACGAACGCACCCTCACAGGAATCAGAACAAGAGGCGCCAAGACCAACAACGACCAGTTCTGAGGATGACCCATAAATAGGTCCAAACATGTAAACGAGGTACGTTGAAGTTTAACACAGGAAAGTCTTATCATACATATTCCGAAGCGATACAGTGTTTTTATTTATTTATTTTATTTTATTTTATTGGGTTATTTTATGACGCTGTATCAACATCTCGGTTATTTAGCTTCTGAATGATATGAAGGTGATAATGCCGGTGAAATGAGTCTGGGGTCCAGCACCGAAAGTTACCCAGCATTTGCTCGTATTGGGTTGAGGGAAAACCCCGGAAAAAACCTCAACCAGATAACTTGCCCCAACCGGGATTCGAACCCGGGCCACCTGGTTTCGCAGCCAGACGCGCTGACCGTTACTCCACAGGTGTGGACGCGATACAGTGTTAAAAGTTGTGTAATCAAGATGTATAAAAACACATTGTATTATATATCCTAACCTAAGAAACAAAAAGACATAAATTCAAAGTTACCATTACTCCTTCGTCAGTTCACATCATAAACTTCAACAGCTGACGTTCTAAGCAAACTAAGCAGTCTCCCCTTCAAGAGGAATAATCCAGTCTTTTGTTTGCATTTTCTGTTCCCCATGAGGTCATGACATACATGCGAACCCCTATTCTCACTTAGCATCGAGGGCGGTAAATATTTTCTCCGGACATGTTCTGCTTTTTCACAATGGGCTAAAATGTGTGTCCAAGAATCCTTTTCCACACTTAATGGATAGAGGCGCTCTCCTTCTTCGTTGACAATTTTATTATCCTTCCATGTACCAAATCAAACCCTCTATGCTATCTTTCCTTTAAGTATTTATGTAGTCACACCTCCTCCAGTTAAGTATAAGGTCTGATTGTAAATGTAGTGAGGATTTTTCTGAACATTGGATCTCAATGTCTTGCCACTCGATAAGTTACAAGTAGGACTATCCATTCAGATGACTCATTGTTTTCGAAGCGGTCCGTCTCATGACATGAAATAAGTGTAGAGGGAGAAATATGAGTTATTACTCTGATGTTTTCTGAGGATTTGTTCTTTAGCACTTACAGCCTTTTTATATCAAGTCTTTAATTTATTATAATTATAATTATTATTATTATTATTATTATTATTATTATTATTTAAATAATTCTCGTCACGAGACATAATCATATACTTTGCAATTTTTTTTCAATGAAATAAAATTAATTAATCAAAATAGATTATATTGCAATAAATTAAGAGTAATTTAAAATTAATTGAATTAATTGGAAATAAATTTGTTCAATTAAGATCGCAGGGTCGAGGTGGTTATACGGCATGTCACACCAGTCCACGCTCTGTGTGAGTGGGTTATTCACATCAGATTGGAGCAGATGCGGTGCGATCAACACGAACATTTGCTCAGCCCACGGTGTTAGTCCATGGGCGTGAATTTGAACTGCCACTGTGGCAGACCCTGGTGTACCACTATCATGCGGAAGTACTGCGTGAAGTCTGCAGCCAGGTAGTGCAGCAGCCAGATCTTGGGGTCCTCTCGTTTTAGATCGGATTCGCACTCGCTCTTGTGAAGGTACACCGATGCCTTGGCAAGCGTCCAGTTCGAAGATCTTGCACTTGACGCCGAAGTTGGGGTCGTCCTGCTCGCTGCAGATCTCGATGTCCAGCAGCGTGGGGCATTCCGCATCGCCCATGCTCTTGACGCCGGCCAGCCGTCGTAACTCAGACATAGAGTTGATCTTCATGTTGCCGATGGGGAGCACCTCGCCTTGTGGATATTCTCGACCATGGCTTCATTAAAGATCGGACATCCTCTCTCCTTTCTTCGTGGAAGTTTTGTTCTTGTGAACTTTCTACTCGTGCTCAAGCAGGTACGCTACACATTAAATGAGAAAGATCTCTTCTAACGAAACAGAGTTAGAAAATGATCCCAGGATGGAGGCAGCATTCCCTCGCTGAACCGCTATTCCAATGCGTTGACGAAGGAAATTGATACATCTAGGATCGCCGGTACGGGACAGTAGGCGTGTACCAATTTGGGTGAGTAGATCTTTAGCGTCTCTACACCACGGACCAAAGGTCTCAACTGCAAAAGCGACGAAGATGTAATTTGATGTTAAATGTTCATATTTGCGTCGTTTAGCATGATAAGCGGATTCAGCAGCAGATCCGGCACAATTGACAGAAGATTTTAAATGGGAAAGGGCTAATGTATCTACACATGTAAAATCCCAGATGAGTGATTTACCTTTGGACCAAGGAATTAATGTCAAGCCGTCAGGTCGTTTACCATCCGACCGGCTAATACCAGATGGTTCAAGAAGAGTTGGAATGTCACAGGAGGTTAAAGATCTACTAATGATGTTATTAATAGCAGAATGCCTAGGAATGCGACCTTTACTTCTAGCACAGCTTAAGGCATGATGACCAAAGGAATCCACAGTCTCTCCGCATATACATTGGTGTACATGTCTTTAATTTATTGGTGTTGTTGTTTAGTCAACTGTCCGAAGACAAGTCTGAACCTCACAAGTGATACCAATAAGGCACCAATGATGAGGAAACTAGGCCAGGAGATAATGAGGTAGGGTGGCCAGTTCCTTTCCCCCTCCATTGCATACATCGCGGACTAGCTACATATTATACTAGTCAGACTTCAGATACATACAAACAATTGTTCTTCCTCTGACACATACCGTCAAGTGAGATGTACTGCCTGATAATAGATGTAGGCCTACATATCAACCAGAACATTAATCAAAGGCATTTATGAATGTTTAATTAGTATCATATGTATCTTGCTTTTAAACATTAAAAACATCTAAGAAGGAATATGCTCAGAAGATAAGATGAAGATGTCAAATTTCGTGAAATCGGAAAATTTGGAATAGCTAGTTCTTTTGGCCAATTTTGGAATGTAAACACGATTACGATGATGGCAGTATTGTTCAAGAAGACTGTTGTGAAATGCATGGCAAGTGTTGATAATCGTACATCATGTAGGATATATTTTAAGAGTTTTAATATTTTAACAGTTTATGCTTTATATAGGGTTTTTCCGAAGTGGTGTTACAAACTTTCAGGGATGATGGCGAAGGGCACATGTATCAATTTGAGATCAGGAAGCCTGGTCCGGAAATGACTGAGTCGAAAGTTATAACAAAAATAGTTGTGTGGAAATGGAATTGTAATTTGGCACCACGTGCCCTCCTTCCCTTAACCTTTGGAACAGTCGTGGAAAGATGGTATGGGCCGGATGTCTCCTACGTGGGTACTTGTTCTGATACAATCTGTGAGCTTGTCTACTGTTCCCATTGGTTCATCCGTATTCGAAAATTAGGTCTGCTTATTCCGCTCTCGTGTACTCCTCCATTTCACTAGGACTGATCAACTGGACACTGCAACTTGTACACATACACTGCTGTCTACAGACGTGCATATCAGGACCGACCATGTCCGTCACACATTACGCTATCTGCATTGCTTTAGTGTAGTTTCGTGTTCCCATCCCTCAGACAGCGCACTGAATGGAATACTGTAAGTAGACAACGTAAACAACGTCAGATGAATACAGTATGTGTAAGATGTACAGATAAATACACATAAATAAGGTGTACAGAGGAATAAAATTATTTCATTTCCACAGAACTAATTTTGCTTGTAACTTTCGACTCGGTCATTTCCGGACCAGGGTTCCTGATCTCAAATTGATACATGTCCCCTTCGCCATAATCCGTGAAAGTTTGTAACATCACCTCGGAAACACCCGGTATATTTTTAAGCTTATGGAATTAATAGATTCTAATAAGAATCATTTTTATCGAAATAGTGATTTTCATTATTACTGTGCAATACTGGTTTTAAGGATAATTGTAATATTCCAGCACATCATGTGACAAAGTATATGGTCTATGGCTTAAAAATACATAATGATTGCCTGATCAAATTTAAAATATGAATGATTTAACGTGTTTTAAAAGATATTTCAAAAGAATTGTAATAAATCTCTCTCCCTACAATTTAGTTGGAATACGTGTGGGTTTACAATGGTGCTAATTTATTGTAATTTTATCTGTTTTAATTATTGTTTTCTGTTTTAACTTTTGTTTTTTCTTCTTTCTTTGACAAGTCCTATGGTTTTTAACTCTTTTATGGACAATCAAGAAAATGAAATAAAATAAAATAAAAAAGCCGCAATCAGAAGGCGTAAAGACCACACAGTTCTGACGACAGCCTACCGACTGAAACTAGTCAACAAGGTAACCGAGTACTCGTGAAAGCATGTACAGAGTGTTCAATTCAAAATTTCCCAGTCTAAATAACTATATAATTTAAATAGGATTTAATTCAACAAAACACACGTCAATTTAGATATTGAGGGGGAAGTTTAAAACCAGTCTTAATTGCATATTAGTTTTCACCCCCTTACCCCCAGCCTCCCCACTTTGAAATTTCAAATGGCACCCCTATCTTGTGATACTTAAGTTTGAAATAGTATTCAATTGTTTATACGTCTCATTCATTTGTTTTCGCATCTTTTGTTTTCTATCGTCGCCTGGCAACCTGGATTGTTGTTATTGTTGATTAGAGCTGAAGAGAATAAAGCTACAAAAACTTATTGAGTATTTCATGTAATAGCTGTGTTTGCGTATTAAATTATTTTAAAATGGTGTATACCCTTGGAGAGAGAACAGAAATCATCCTTATTGATTAAATTTAGGAAATTACACAAAATAAGCTGTGCTTTCATCCTACAATCAACTGATAATAACAAAAACAACAGGTTGCCGGGCGACGATAGAAAACAAAAGATGCGAAAATGGAAAAGTAACAGAAGACAGGGATGTCTTTTGAAATTTTAAAGTGGGATGGCTGGGATGAGGGGTGAAACTTAATAATCAGTTGAGACTAGTTTTAAACTTCTCCCTCAATATCTAAATAGATGTGCTTTTTCTTTAATTGAATCCTATTTAAATTATGTATTTATTTAGACTGGAAAGTTTTTAAATGAACGCTGTGTATACATTATATTCCGAAAATAAAAAAAAAACGTACGGGAGAGTCGGGTAGTATCGGACATCGGGTAGTATCGGACAGTGCGTTTCTTTCATGTACCACCATATGGTAGTACCTGAATGACATGGTTACGTTTCTCTATGCGACATCACAGAAACATAACCATGTCAATCAGGTACTATCATCGTGTGGTAGATGAAAGAAATTCACTGTCCGATATTACCCGATGTCCGATAATACCCGACTCTCCCCTATAATGTGAAAACCAAGACTAAGGAATTCAGATTTGATTACCTTAGAAATAGCTAGCATTTATAAACGGAAATATGTTTCAGCTTTTCCTGAAATCGGACGGGAAAAGTATATAATTCAAAGGCCAAGTTATTAAGTATTTTATGCTCGACCGTGCCGAAATGTAGTAATTATACACCTGGTAGCAGAACTTTAATGCATGTCATTAAAGTACACCTACTTATTAAAGGTCAGGTCTTTCAGCCAATGACGACTCGGGTTACAACTGTTCAGCCAATGACAGTTCAGCTTTCTACCGTTATAAAACCGCAAGTATCGATTATTCTCGGATATGCAATCGAAAGAGAATTAGCGAAAAGTCACGGAGGCTGGAAATCCAATACTGTCGCAGAAGGTTATATTCTGTTACTATAATAATTAGAGTTAATTGTAAATACTATTCAAATAAATTCAATTTGTCATCTCGTTTTTCAATGTCTAATTTAATTTCAATGTTATCTCTGTAGGTTCTCATGGCCTAGCAAGGTCAATGTGAACATCTGTTCCTCGGAAAAAATCAATACTTTCGCGTCTGCGCACATCTCACAACATACGGGACATTGGTCAAGGTCAGATACAAAGAAAATTAATAATATCAAGTTAGAAATATGGTCGAGCATAAAAAGTCGTATGAAACTCGCCTATAATGGTAATTAAGAAGTTCGTATGAATATTATGAAACGAGCGCTTGCGCTCGTTTCATAAATATCCATACTCACTTCTTAATTACCTTCATTATAGGCTCGTTGCATAATGTACTATTATAAAAAAAAATTGGTCGATTTCTGAAATCTAAAAAAGCGTTTAGAAGTATTCTTAAAATGAGAACAAAGCAATCATGATGAAAGCTGAAAATAAAGGCGAAAAGGGCTTTAATCTTTACCACGGATTAATTTTAACAGAAACAGCTTTGAGGCACATAAAATCTTTAACATTTGAAACTGGACTGAGATGAAAGAAAGCTGTGGTGCATGGCACGGACTGCGTTCTGGAGTCCAGTAACCACAACTATTTTTCCAACAAAGAAATCTGAAACAAGCGAGCAGTTTGGGAATGCAAACGCCCGCTCTGTATTAATTATAGAAGAGCTTAGAGTTATGGCGGGGGTGAGGAGGACATTGTCTTCAAGGGGTTTGCGATACTGCCAGACTCACATTATACAGCAAGATCTCCTTTTAAGGAAAACTTTTCAGACTCGCTTAATAATGCTGTTAACTAGATGGCAAATAGTTTTACTTCTTGTGACGTAAGGCAAGTAATACTTGTATGTGTAATTAATTATACAGTGAAAGCAGAAGAACGTCTGTCCTTATGTGGGTTGTTCAGGAAGTTTACAAGCGAACAACTTCTAGGAGGAACACTTGAGATGAGTCCGTGATCCTGTGGACAACTTTTCAGAGGCAGACGGAGGTCCATAACGGACACCAGATAACACATATAATAGATAACACATATAATAGTTTAATACGGAGTAAATTAGAGTACGCATCTATAGCTTGGAACCCTCACTACCACTCGCACTCGGTCATTCTAGAGAGAGTACAGAATAAAATCCTAAAACTGCTATATATGAAAAAACATTCATGTTACAACATATTCCAATCTTATGAATCCATGCTGGTTGAATTTAATGTACCATCTCTCAGTAGTCGCAGGATAAGAGCACAACAAATGTATTTGTTCAAAACCATAAATGGCTTAATAGACAACCCTGATCTTCTACAGCTAATTAGCTTCAATATTGGTAAATCAAATTTGAGAAAGCGATCTCTCTTTTATTTAGGGACATCAAAAACACAATCTCATAAAATGTCTCCACTTTTATTAATGCAATCATGTATCAAATAAACAGGATTTAGATTTCTCGTTATCGTACAATATGTACAAGAAAAAGTTATATACGGCAATGGTTTCATGATATACTGGATTCCAGTTGCATGTTGGTTGTAGTTGTAGTCAGGTATCATGCTGGTTGGAACACGTGTTCTGTAGTGGTGAATTTCTTAAATAAATAGGCCTAAATTAAGCCTATTAGTCCTACTATATAATACTGATACTGAATTTATTAACATAATGTAATATTTACTCTGTAATTTGCCAATTTATAG